>NC_134881.1:47185343-47212843 GCF_041734735.1 Babylonia areolata | reverse complement strand
ATTTTCAGTTTCAATTTCTCAAGTAGGTGTCGCTGCGTTCAGACAAATCCATATCCTCTACACATCTGCTAGGCAGATGCCTGACCAACAGCATGACCCAATGTTCTTGTCAGGCCTTGAGTGCATGCATATATATATTGCGTACCTATCAGAGTGGATTTCTTTTACAGAATTTTGCCGGAGGACAACACTTTGTTGCCATGGTTTCTTTTTCAGTGTGCCAAGTGTGTGCTGCACAGAGGATCTCGATTTATCATCTCATTTGTATGACCAGACACTCAGTTTGATTTTCCATTCCAACTTGGGAGAAAGGGCAAGAGAGTTATTCAAACCCAGACCCTCAGGGACACTGTATTGGCAGATCAGTGTTTTAACCATTCTGCCACCTTTCTCTTGCTTGTACAAGTATGTTCACATGCAAGAAAGACAGTGTAAACAGGAATGATGGTGGGTAAGAAGGTTGTAGCTGTTCAGTCAAAGGGAGATGCTCACTCAGTGAGGATCTGCAACTAAGAAGTTAATGTGGTCAGTAGGGGGATAAAGCTGGTGGAGCCCTGCATGTGTCAGAACAGACTCTACTGAACACCACCCAAGTGACTCGGTCACAGTGCAAGGTCTCCTTAGGTGTGGGACCTGACGTAATTCCCTGTAGACTGCCAGGGCTGGGACAGTGGCAAACAGGGTGTGGCTGTGTATGGGGGATTCAGTTTGAGCTGTGTAGGGGGTAATGCATAAAGAAAACAAGAGAGGCAAGGCGTTCAAGGCTCACTTGTGATACACATCAAAAAAAATCTAATCATTAAAATGTGTTCTATATTTGTTATAAAGCTTCAGGTAAAAAAAAAAAAAAAAAGAAAAAAAAAGAAAGAAAAAAAAACACCTGAAGGCAGATTCGAACCCCACATGTTCGGGTGAGAAGAAACTGTCTTACTCAATACATTATCATGGCTCCTTAACTGATGTTCAAAAATTTAACATTTAAAAATGCTTTTTTAAGGGCGATAAATCGATTGCAGTATTCGCAGTGAGAACGCTGTTTAAATCATATTATTCTGGTGTATCTTGGGCATAAGTCTGCGGTAAAGGAGACGTGGCTATCGCCGCAGTCGCACTGCAACATTTAGCCGTTTTCTCTGGATCTAGATAGATGTACAAGTTTTGTTACACCCGCCAGGAATGTGTGACATGGTCGATTCACTTTCTCTTTTATGTTCATTCTAGTTTTATAGTTTTAAAGTTGATATGAAAATTGAGTGTTTTGTTAAACTAATAACATGTAGAGCCAAGTACAAGTACTTCTAAACGTCGTATGAAGTGAAAAGGACTTCATTTTGATAAAAGTCAAGACCGGAAATTTTTACTTTTCATCAAGGGTATTAACTCTCATGGTTTATTATTTTTAACTGTGAATTCCGACTGATTTTGTTGATATTTTTATGGCAGTTTGGGGCATAATCCAGTAAGTGATGAGGCGTTCACAAATCTTTCTCTGAGTAAATATTTAACGGTCTCCTTCTCCAACTTTCCATCACATGTTATCATGTATTGTCGATTGAATACAGGATTGAACGGGCAGGTCAACAACTTGAAACTTGGCGTCCTTCGCGTTCGCGAGGAATATGATCACGTGCTTTGAATATGTATAAATATGTGTACACAATTAATTTTTGCCCATGACCTTCAGGGCTCAGCCAATAGATCTATAAAGTTCACTCATAGTATTGATTTTAGTATTTTCCGAAAAAGACCACTTGCACGAATGAACATAGTGAAAGCCCTGTACACTGAGAGTAAAACACACAAGCTTTTTATGTATTGAGTATAATTTCAAAATGTAATGTTTAAGATGAGAAAGATCAGTTTAAAGCAAATTAACCTCCCTAGCATTAATTACAGATTAATTTCCCTTTTTTACTATCTGCACCAAAGACATGCAAAATAAATATAACTTCCATGCTTAGCAAAAGAAGTTCCTGTTTGAACAGAAAGTGATCAAAATGACTGCTGTTGATGCTGTGTCAGAATATCAGATCAAAGTGTCAAGTTTAGAGAATAAAATATATATATATATATATATATATATATATATATATATAACAGTAAATTCATTTTGCATATAATTTGGCTTCTTTTTTAACCCCTTCACTGCTAGTACGATTTGCTATGGGCTATGCTGAGAAAATTTTCAGAAAAACAGGAAAAACACGCCAATGATTTTAATTTGCTTATATTTCAAAAAGTACTGAAGATAAGTGCATAAAAGTATATATCAAATGAAAGGAAAATGAACCAAGATTTTGTTTTTGATACTCACATGTTCAAATAATGAGTCAATCTGACAGACAAATTCCATCAAATGCATTAATAAAAAAAATTGGGACTGTCATTCCATCATTTAGGTGCTACAATATCAACCAGGTTATCAACCTGTCTTTCTTGTGACTGTTGTGATCAACCACACACACTGTCAAGGCTGAGCAACAGTGTCCAGGTGCATAAGACTCCAACACAGTCCACACAAAGAATGAAAAGGGTGTACTCACCCAGGATCTACCGCCAGTAAAAACGCTGTGTGGGGTACTTGCAGAAACAGTCTTCAAGACACAGTGCTGGTTTGCTGGGGCAGTCTGGGCAGTAGAACCCCACACCCTTTCTTTGTCCTTTCTTCCAGCAGACTCTGCACCTCCTTTGTGGCCAGGCCTTTTGTGGGGTAGGTTGGATGAAGTGTCGTCCACACAAGACAAACAGCGTGGTCATCTTTAGCAGTGTCTTGGTCACCAAAAATCATGGCACTAATTACATCCTTCTGAAGTCCAGGAGTGTACTGCTGTTGCCTGCTTTTTTGTAGAGGATGTGTGCATTCAGCATGGCAATTTGTAGAAAATGCACACACAGCTATTTGTACCACTTCAAGGTTTTCCTTGTGACATCGTAGGGCTGCAGCTGTTGGTCATGATGGTCCATGGCACCCATGTTTTTGTTGTAATCCAGAATTGCTGGAGGCTTGTTTACTGCCTTTTGGTCTTGCTGCTGCTGGTCTTCAGTTGTAGGTTTGTGGCAAGTTGTCAGCTCCAGATGGTCCAGGATGAACATCATGATCATCAGCATGCTGCATACCTGAAACACATTGCATAAAAGACTAAGTCTGTTGGGTTTGGTTTTTTTTTGTTTTTTGGTTTTTTTTACATATAAAAAGATCATGAAATGGTACCATTTTATTTCTGATTGTTTTCAGAAGCTGAAATACAAACACACACATACCTACCCCACCCCCCAAAACACACACACACTGAAACTGGTTCATGGTATGCCACACCCCCTTCATTCTCTCTTTCTCATACAAAACAAAATGACAACACACACACACACACACACACACACACACACACACACAACACACACACACACACTTCTACAAGTGTTGCATTTACAAAGTAATTTAGACACACAGTTCTGTATATCATTCTCTGATTTCAGTTTTATAAACATCATCTCTTCCCCCCCCACCCCCACCCCCCCACCCCCACCTCCCTCTCTCTCTCTCACACACACACACAACAACAACAATAACAACAACAAACCAATACACACTCAGGAACGAACACACAGAAAGCTGCAGGCGAGCGACACACGCTGTCATCAACAATGAGCCAGCCAGCAAGCCACGCCCCCCTGGGCTGTGATGGTCAGACACAGTACCCACGTGACTGACTCTCACTCACACACACTGATCAGTGACTGACGAAGCCACTTACCACAGCTAACACATTCAAAACACACACAATGCAGTCATATTCATTGTTACAACAAACGGAGAGCAAATAATAAACTGACAAACCTCGAAAACACCCACCTGCATCTTGAATCAGCTGAGCTTGCTTGTCTTCAGTTTCGTCACACAACGCCACCTCCACCCCCCTCCATTGTCAAAATCAGCGTCTTCGGCATCAACTTTACGCAGTTCTGTCTCATTCAGTCCACAATCTTCATCTCTACTGTTTGCATCGCGAAAGAATTCTTTCAATACAAGTGCAAGTGTTTGGGTTTGTCTGCGTTCAGCCATGGCTTTGCAAACACAACTTGAGCTTCGTACAAACTTGCAAAACTTTCGCCATAAATATGACAATCCAATGAATAATTTTAGGTTATGGAACTCAGGAGATAAAGAGCTCTCAGGGGAGCTAATTTAATGGTTAGCAGACTGTATTTTCTGTAATGTGGGACTCGAAACATGGAACGTTGTAACATGACGTACGGCGCACGTCAATACAGCATTGCTGAGCGACATTTCATGACGTACGCCGTACGTCAACAGCGCAGTCAAGAGGTTAAAATAGTTTTTGTGCCCATCCCAGAGGTGCAATATTGTTTTAAACAAGATGACTGGAAAGAACTGAATTTTTTCTGTTTTTATGCCAAATTTGGTGTCAACTGACAAAGTATTTTTTAGAGAAAATGGCAATGTTAAAGTTTACCACGGACACACACACACACACACACACACACACACACACACACACAACTGAACACCGGGTTAAAACATAGACTCACTTTGTTTACACAAGTGAGTCAAAAAAGTTGAAAAGAGAGACTGAAATAGAGGTGAGGTAAGAGGAATAGAAGTGTACCAGTGTGTGTGTGTGTGCGTGTGTTGTTGTGTGTGTGTGAGTGTGTGCATGCGTGCGTGTATGTGTGTGTGTGCGTGTGTGTGTGTGTGTGTGCAGACCCGACGTTACCAGAGCTGCAGGAGATGGTGGGTCATGCAGTCAACAACCTGGTCAAACATTTCTACAAGCCGGAGAAGGAGGTCATTCCTGCCTTTCTGCCTTTCACCCCACTCCTTCCTTCTACTTAACAGACTAAAGAAGGGTGTAGTTCCACTTTGTGGCCATTTTACACCAAGCATGCTTGTTCTTTGTCTTTGCTCCCCACTGCCCTTTTTCAAAAAAATATTTATTGTTTTTATTTGTTTCTTGTTTTTTTGTTTTGTTTTGGTCCCTGTCGTTTTATACATTGGCTGACATTGTGAGGTTGTGAGGATTCCACTTGTCTGGAGGTGCACTTTAGGACTGTTTCTCACCACACATGCTTGTTCTTTGCCTTCGCTCCCCACTCCTCCTCTTTTAAAAAATGTATTTACTGGTTGCTTTTTTGTTTTGTTTTTTGATCCCTGTCTTTAGACATATGCACATGACAGGCTGACATTATTTGTGAGGATTGCAGCGTGAGTGTTGCTGTGTGCAGCGTGGCAATCTGACATTCCTGCTGTGTGGGGAGAAGGGGCTGGTGCAGTGTATGGAGCAGGTCTTCCACTACGGCTTCCGGTCCTCAAGGCTCTTCCGCAACAAGATCTTCATCTGGGATTACCTTGGTCAGTGCATCCTTCCCCGTGTGTGTGTGCGCGCGCGCGCCTCTGTATACTGTGACAGATTGATTTGTTATCACAGTGAGTGATGATTGAGTGATTTCACAGTTGAGTGATTCCACAGTTGAGTGATTTCACAGTGAGTGATGGTTGACATTATTTTGTTATCACAGTGAGTGATGATTGAGTTATTTCACAGTGAGTGACAATCTGATAACAACGATCTGTGTATGTGTTTGTGTGTGTAGTACTGTATTTTGTGTGAATTAAATTGCAGATTTTTGTTTTTGACTGGAGTTTAGGCTCAATTTTTCTTTTTGAAACAGAAAATTTAGATTACATGCCACTTAGGTGAGTTGATCACAATGTTTCAAGTCAGTGCAGGAATTGAAACTTAGTTTATCAGTGGTTACTTTGTTTTGAAACTGTATTAAGAGACTTAGTTTATTTATAGTTACTTTGTTTTGAAACTGTGATGACCATTCTTTTCTAGTTCTTCAGCGTAATTCCAGGACAATGAAAAGAAAAATAATGTGTGTGTGGACAGAGCGACTGAAGCTATGATAATGTGTGTGTGAACAGAGCGACTGAAGCTGTATACTGTGATAATGTGTGTGTGAACAGAGCGACTGAAGCTGTGATAATGTGTGTGTGAACAGAGCGACTGAAGCTATGATAATGTGTGTGTGAACAGAGCGACTGAAGCTGTATACTGTGATAATGTGTGTGTGTTAATAGAGCAACTGAAACTGTACACTGTGATAATGTGTGTGTGTTAATAGAGCAACTGAAACTGTACACTGTGATAATGTGTGTGTGTTAATAGAGCAACTGAAACTGTACACTGTGATAATGTGTGTGTGTTAATAGAGTACTGAAGCTGTGCACTGTGATAATGTGTGTGTGTTAATAGAGCAACTGAAGCTGTATACTGTGATAATGTGTGTGTGAACAGAGGGACTGAAGCTGTACACTATGATAATGTGTGTGTGAACAGAGGGACTGAAGCTGTACACTATGATAATGTGTGTGTGAACAGAGGGACTGAAGCTGTACACTATGATAATGTGTGTGTGAACAGAGGGACTGAAGCTGTACACTATGATAATGTGTGTGTGAACAGAGGGACTGAAGAAGCTGTACACTATGATAATGTGTGTGTGAACAGAGGGACTGAAGCTGTACACTATGATAATGTGTGTGTGAACAGAGGGACTGAAGAAGCTGTACACTATGATAATGTGTGTGTGAACAGAGGGACTGAAGCTGTACACTATGATAATGTGTGTGTGAACAGAGGGACTGAAGAAGCTGTACACTATGATAATGTGTGTGTGAACAGAGGGACTGAAGCTGTACACTATGATAATGTGTGTGTGAACAGTGCGACTGAAGTTGTACACTATGATAATGTATGTGTGAACAGCGACTGAAGCTGTGCACTGTGATAATGTGTGTGTGTTAATAGAGCGACTGAAGCTGTACACTGTGATAATGTGTGTGTGTTAATAGAGCAACTGAAGCTGTACACTGTGATAATGTGTGTGTGTTAATAGAGCAGCTGAAGCTGTACACTTTGATAATGTGTGTGTTAATAGAGCAACTGAAGCTGTACACTGTGATAATGTGTGTGTGTTAATAGAGCAACTGAAGCTGTACACTGTGATAATGTGTGTGTTAATAGAGCAACTGAAGCTGTACACTGTGATAATGTGTGTGTGTTAATAGAGCGACTGAAGCTGTGCACTCTGATAATGTGTGTGTGAACAGTGCGACTGAAGTTGTACACTATGATAATGTATGTGTGAATAGAGTGACTGAGGCTGTACACTATGATAATTTGTGTGTGAACAGTGACTGAAGCTGTACACTGTGATAATGTGTGTGTGAACAAAGTGACTGAAGCTATACAATATGATAATTTGTGTGTGAACAGAGCGACTGAAGCTGTACACTGATAATGTGTGTGTGAACAGTGAATGAAGCTGTACACTATGACAATGTGTGTGTGAACAGTGACTGAGGCTGTACACTATGATAATGTGTGTGTGAACAGTGACTGAAGCTGTACACTATGACAATGTGTGTGTGAACAGTGACTGAAGCTGTACACTGTGCTAATGTGTGTGTGAACAGTGACTGAAGCTGTACACTCGATAATGTGTGTCACTGTGTGAACAGAGCGACTGAAGCTGTACTTTGAGAACGCCATGGCCAATAGCAGTGTACGCCCCATCCCCGAGGTGTCCAAGGCCGGCTACTGGCTCTTCTGCAATCTCCTCAAGAAAATCAACCAGGCTTCTGAAGCCATTGGCAAGGACGGGAAGTTCCAGATCTTCATCTGTGTTGGCATCAGGTACAGAGCAAAGACTTTCAGCCTGTTTGTCTCACTTGCTTTTGTTTTACTTTGCCATCTTATTGTTTTTTTCACTTGGATTTTTATTTTTTAAATTTTCTTTTAAGATTGTAACCACGGATTAAAAATCATGTTTTGTCTGTGGTTGTTAATCCTCATTAATATGAAACAGACTGGTGTTCAGCGCCTTAATTGACGAGTGTGTTTCTTGACTATTTTTCAGTGCAAAGAGAAATTGGGTAAAGTTTCAGTATAAAGATTCAGAGTGTTCATCTTAAGAACTTCATTTGGTTTTTGTCATTTGAGGGTTGAGGTGATTGTTGCTGATTGTGTTCTGTTTTGTTTTATTTGAGAATCTTTGCATCTGTGTCTTTTTATTTTGAACATGCCAGGATTGGTTTTGCTTTGCTTATGGGTGTGTATTGCTGAACATTAATATTTCAGTATGTATCACTGAACATTTATAAAAATTCTTTTGTCAGGAAAAATGGCATTGATAGTTATTGTAACAGTTGACCAAAGTCATACACAAGCATGTTGAAAGCATGTTTAGAAACTGACAAGAAAACGTCATCAAGCTTCTCACAGGTCTGGCAGTTGTACAGTTGTTCAGCCCAGATTCCATGTGGTCAGTGTATTGAGTGTACATTCTGTGCAGGGATCGCTGCCTGCACCGGTGGCTCCCCCTGATGGCCAGCACGACGGTGACGGCCCAGATGTACGAAGAGAACTCCTTCCTGCGAAACCCCAGCCTGACCAACTTCATCGTCCACATCCTCGACTCCCTCACAGAGTTCGACATCACGCTGGAGTCATCCCTGCTGCGGGGGCTGGAGATCTGAAGATGGCTGGGCTCTGGGGGGGTCTGTAGTTCTTCGCACACTGTGATCGGGCTGTACAGCTATCCACAGGATTCCTTACTGCCATATGTTACTGTCCACAGGATTCCTGCTCTTGATATTAAATTGTCCATGGGATTTCTGACCGGGCATGTAATTATCCACTGGATTCCTGCCCTCGATATTATATTGTACGAGATGTGAAATTGTCCAAAGGTTTCTTGACTGGGAATTGTAATTATCCATGGGATTCTTGACTGGGATTTATGATTATCCATGGGATTTTTGACTGGGGTTTTTGATTATCCATAGAATTCTTCACTGGGATATATATAAGATTGCCCCTAGGATTCCCCTGTCTTTGATATGTAATTAACCATAGGATTCCTGTCTTAAATATATAATTAAGCATAGTATTCCTGTCTTTAATACATAATTAACCAAAGGATTCCTGTCTTAGATTTGTAATTAATCATAGGATACCTGTCTTAAATATGTAATTAATCACAGGTTTCATGGCTGGGATGTATGATTGTCCAAAGGATTCCTGAATGGGATATGTAATTGTCCATAAGATTTGACCGAGGTTTTTAATTGTCCTTAGGATTCTAGACTGGGATTTATAAACCTCCATGGGATTCCCTGTTGTTGGTTTTTTGGTTGTTTTTTTTTTTGGGGGGGTGGGGGATATAGAGTAACAGTTTAGGGATTTTTGATGGTTGCAATGATATATAGGGGTGTTTCTCAGAGTGGATATATATATGTTTTTTGTCATAGTTGTTGGTTTGAGGCAGTCTTTTTGAGGGATTCTCTTCAAGATTGTTGAAGATTTCTCTCAAGCTCTGTTGATCAGATGGTTGTCTGTGGCGCAGCATTAGCAGATTTAGTACTAAACTCCATACTGGCTTCAGCGATTAATGAGCTTACATTGATATAAATACTTGATGAGTCAGTGCTGCTTTGCCCTGGAAGAGGTGAGTAAGTGACTGTAACGGCAGAATATCTCATCCAGGTTTTTCTTCCAGGTCATTAAATTAATGTAGCTGTATAGCTGGACATTTTTTTTTTCTTTCTTGGGGATTCTCAGGATATACTGCTAGTTCCAGGTTTAAGGAATTTAGGGGCTCTGTGAAATTAAGGGTGAGGAGAGGTTTTGGTGGGAACTGGTCATGTTGAAGGGACTCCCTCCAAGTGGTGAGGTTTCTGGTCACCATACCCCCAGGGCTTTCTGAGGCAGACAGACTGCAGAATCTGGGGATGTTTTGGAACCCTTGGATAAAAGGCAGCCATCCTTTTACACAACGCCCTTTTATTTCTGGGTTTATTATTATCATCATGCCAGGGGTTGAGTGTTGATGCAGACAGTGGCTTTGTTCAGTGTTCAGCAGCTAATTGTCTGGTCAATACTTTCCTTCCTTCCCATCCTTGATTTTACCAGATATTTAGACTTGTGGATTTTATTACCAAGGGCAATTTGAGGAATCCTGCATGATATTATGAGTGACCAGTATTTTTGTGACTGTACCACCTATTATGATAGATTTACAGGCAGAGTGGAATGTAATGTATGGGATTGAACTTGGATGCTGTGTGGAATGATCATTGAGCAGTCCTGTCAACCCGTGCCAGTAATGAGAAGTTAACCTGCTGTTTTAACAGTGTGATTCTTACTTATTTCTTCTAGAGTCCAGACTTACTTGATGATCATACTTTGAGAGTTAATGTTGAAACTTTTAACATTATTATTTTTATTTCATATTTTGATGTTTTATTGCTCTTGTGTTCTGCATGACATCTGTGACAAGGGTTACTGAAATTTGTTTTTTTATATTTTCTTTCCCTTTAGCATTCAGTGATCTGTTTTGACTTTATGGATCATTTTGGTATGGGGTTGATTTTGTTGCATCTCACTTTTTTATCTCCTCGTTCACAAAATGAGCAGAGGGGGAAAAACGTGTATTTGTATTTCTGAATTGAGTTTTAGATATGTTGATATTTCCATTTGTTGATTTTCCGATATGTTGTTCTTGTGATAGCTTTTAGCAGATTCCTTGTTTATGTTTTGTACAGTCTTTGATTAAGTCCATTGTTCATTTGTTCTGTCTTGAATTAATGAGATAATTAAGTGCAGCCCATGACAAGCTGTTGGTTGACATGGTCAAGTACCTGGGTAGAGCCGACACAAGTATTGATGTACTACTGTAAGTTGCTGGAAGAGGGTTGGAAAGCCATGCTGTCTGCTTCTTGGGCAGGAATATTCCATCACTGGAAAGGAGAAAGGAGAAAACAACACTTGTGAAAGACGAATCATTGTGGGCCAACTGCTGTGGCAGATGTTGGACATAGTAGATCTCCATTGAAACCCTGTGATGCAGCACATTTGCCCAAACAGTATTTGGCATTGTCCATGTGTTGAAAACAGATGGCTTCTTCTGTTGTTTTGTTTTCTTCTAATCATACAAAGCTGGACACCTTTAGTGTGTTGCTACAGATATAACATGACTGTCACTTGCATATGTTATCAAGGACTCAAATCATTTGTTGTTAGGAAATCTGTCTACTAAGCTCGTCGGTCTTTTTGATACAGTGTTTAAAGTATACATTTTTTCTCCCATGTCAAGTGTCTGAAATATCCTGGTTTGGTAGATGTACTGTTTTTTTGTTTGAACATTATTTGAATGTATATCCAGACTGACAGTTGGCTTGGCTTTGAAATAGTGTTAAAAAGAAAGAGTTTATTTATGTAATTTGAGAATTTCGTGATTTTATTTTTTGTTGACTCATCTATAAATCACATTGACGCATAGTAGTGCATTCCATGGATAGCACACAAATGGTTATTGAAGAAAGAACTTCAGCTATTTGTTGGGAAAATGCTGGGGTTTGGTTACTAGGATTTGCAGAGACGCACGTGTGTGACCTTTTTAATTGGATCATTTGTGTGGAAATCATGGGATGTGTGAAATAAGGTGGTGGTTCAATGAGATTATGCGTGCTTGTAAATTATGTGTGTTGCTTTAAGAATGGTCACAAATTGTATTTTGCCGTTTCTTTGGAATATTCAAGTGCTTGTCAACTGTGATGATATTTTAACCATTCAGACGATTGTACAGTTACATGTATGTATGGTGAAAAGAGTTTTGCTGCCTCAGCTTCAGACTGCAAGATAATGGTACATATGGTAGCCAGTTTGAGGGCGATCTGTTTTATTAAAGCAAAATGTATGTTTTTTAATTGTATTTTAATTTAGATGAATAATTGAAGTAGTTTTAGTTTAAGAACATAAACTAAACTGTACTTCAATGTCTTTTACTGTCAGGGTCAACAACATATCTGAAGCTTTGCTTGCATAGTTTTAGGGTAATTCTTTATACGTTAAAAGTGTTTTTTTTTTTTCAACTGCTCTGGCTAGCTCACATTGTCATATAGACAGTGTATGTATAATTTTGCTGGACAGTGAATGCACTGTCTTTGTAGATTTGAAATATGTATGCTGAGGATGTTGATAATCAAAAGAAACCTTTTCCACTTCAGAATGTGATGAAGCCAGCACTAAGGGCAGTCGGGGTGCAGGTGGAAATGCTGTGGAGGAAGAATGTGGCTTGTTTAGTCTTGGATGGTGCTGATGTCACTTGTGCATCGATAATCCGGTCACCTGTTCCTTGATTCTGTGTACAGTCTTTCCTGAATCTGGTGCATGTGCGTGTGTAAGTGAGGCATCTTCACTCATCAGCTGTCTAAAACAATTCGTTTTATTTTATAATTGAGCTGTCTTAGCAATTGTTTTACTGTAACAGTTCTTTTATTGTGAGAAAAGGTGGACTCTCTTGCACATTATACAGACACACTTCACATCAGAGATGACTGGTCTGTCAGGAGAATGCTAGAGACTTTAACATAAACTTGGTTTGTCAACAGAACAGACAAATTAAATGTTGAGGGTTGCAGTTTCAGCTTTTCTGAACAGTCTGTAAAATCTGTTGGATGGCAGATTATGTATAATATTAGAGGATGGGAAATCGTTTGATTTGGTGTGTCATGCCACCCCCACACCCCCAATCATTCAAATAACACAATCCCATACGCTACAGAGAACCATTACTTCACAGAATGATTATGCAAGAATTTATAGATAATTTATTGTTCTTGACAGAAATTTGAATAACCATATTTTTGTATCAGTTTTGCATTTTATTCATGAGAATGTGATGCCTCAAAGCATGTTTTTAGAAAGAGAGATTTAAATTGAGAATATGATTTCCTCTAAGCATGCTTTTAGAGAATCTTTTGTGTGCTCACAAAAAAAAAAAAAAGCAATGAAATAGAAGTGTCCAAATCACAGTCAATATTTTAATTTTTTTCCATGCGTCTTCATCATGACATCTTTAGTTACTTTTTTCAGTTGTTTGTTCATAGTCCCTGGAGTTTAAATGATTGCAGATCATGTATGTCGGCATTGTTTGTCTCTCTCTCTCTCCTGTAGCCTGTCTGGGACTGACAGCAGCGTTCTCAGTGCCCAGTATTGAGCTGTGTGTCTCACGCTTGCTGTCCTGACAGTGGTCACGACAGCTTACCTTTCTTCATCTACTAGTGATGAAAAAGGTGGATGTTTAGCTGGAGAATGAAAGTGCTTTTGGATTGCCTCTCTTTAAAAATCAAAAGTTTAGTTTTGCACTTGTATCAGATTGTATTGAATTGGGCTATTAAAAAACTCCAATCAGTTACTGGCAGCCTTAACCATAAATAACAAAATGATCAATAACATTTCGACTGTGAAAGTAAAACGAGTGTTCAAGAGCACTTCAAAAAATTTATCAGAACCAACCCCCAACTACTGCAGTTTATGTTCATGTACTAGTTTAAACTTCAATCAAAGCATGCTTTTTATGTTATTTGGAAAACGTTTGTCCAAACATTCATAGTGCTTATATGTTCAGTGGTATAATCTAAACCCTATAGCATTGTATGACAAATCTAAATATGCAGCGCACTGGAATCAGAACTATCTGACCTTATGAACCCACTTGTGGATGTTTGTGCTTTTGAGCTGTAGCTCAGAAGCACTTTTGTTTTCAACCTTGATAACACAGTCTGTATGCTATCGTTTGTATGTGAGTGAAAGATGAAATATTTTAGAAATCAGCTCAGTATGTGTGTGTGTGTGTGTGCGTGATTTTTGGGTAATCAGTCAGCCAACTGTATAATCTGTGTTAACTTGTGTAGCTCTAGTCACAATGTGGAGGTAAATGGACACATGTTTTGCTCACATGACAGCTCTGTGTAGGTTCTGTTTGTTCAGATTTTATTTTGCACATGGTATGTTAACTCATTCTACTCCAGGTATGATTTAACTCATACCATGATTACTTCAAATGTGGGCCAGGTACTAGTATCCTCATACCAACACACTGTTCTTATCTCATTTATTCTTGCTTGATACAGTTGGTGTTAAGAGCTGAACCATTAATAGATTTTGGAAGCATGAAAACTGAAAAAAAAGTTTTTTTTACTGCAGCGTGCACATGTAGTGCTGGCTCAGGAGAGTTGTAGCAAAGAGGTAGCTGTGGGGTAGAACAAGTTTATTACAGAGCTGAATATTCTGACAAACAAACAGTCGGTATAGATACAGTTTTGCAGTGATTCAAACGTCTCCCTCTGGCTCCTGTGTGGTCCAGCCGTGACACTTGCCTTCCACCTCCCTCTAATCTCTGACCTTATCTATTAGTTTGTGATTCCTGACACATTTAGTCTCAATACTTAAAAAAGATATTTTCATGTGTGTGTATGTACACGTGTAAAGCAAGAATGTGATGACAACAGTATTAATGTGACAGCTTATTTTTTTAATAGCAAGCAGAGTACTGTATCTTAACATCAGTGTGTGACTGGATATTCAAGATGACTTGTTGGAACATGTTGCAAAGTTATAAAGTTGTTGTTTGAATAAAGACTTGTTAGATAATGTGTTTCCTTTAAATCCCATTAACCATTATGGTAATTTTGTGTTGACGCGGTTGAGCATTTTTATGTATGGTTTGACAGTCCTGAATTGGCCCTGTGCCACAAGCAACAAGAATCAACCATTATGGCAGTATCTTTTGTGGCTCAAGTAATGTGTTTCCTGCAAATCCCATCAACCATTCTGGCAGTATCTTTTGTGGCTCAAATATGTGTCCATTCAAGAAGTACAGCAGAATAATGAGAAATGGACCTTTCATTATCAGGACAGATTGTCCTCAGACATATGGCAGTGTCTGTATCTGTGGGTCACGCCAAGTGTTTTAGATTATACATTACAGTTGGGGGAAAAAGGTCCTGTCAAGCCAGTAGGAATCACCAGCCAAGATTTTCCTGTTGCATTTTATTTGCTATGAAGCATGATCAATTCTGAACACTGAACACATCAAAGCCAAGGTTAAGTGAGTCATACAAAAATTACAACAGACCTGGGGATAAATCAGGCCTGGGACATACTGGATTTTGAGAGAGAAACGTCCCCCACCCCTACCTGTCAATGCAAGGTGAGAAGACATGACACTGTATTGACCTGTAAAATCATTTCCAGCACTACCACCACTGCCTCTGGTGCTTTTGGGAAGAGGCAATAACTCCAGAACAATCCAGGTTTATCAGATGAAGTTTCATAACACTGTTTCCCATTGTCAGAACAATCCAGGTTTATCAGATGAACAGTTTCACAGCACTGTTTCCCATTGTTACCGGTCATACCTCAGTGTTTCCTGCCACTGTAACAGTGCAGCTCCAGGAGCAGCAGAAAATGTTGAGGGAACCAACAGGTTCCCCCCTGTCAAAAAAAGACCCTGGGTAAAGGCCATGGGAATAGTTTGTGGTGATGACAACCCGTGGAAGGGAAAATTCCAAGAAATGCCCTATCTCATGACCACTTTGCCAGACCAGTAGTGCAGAGTCACAGGCCTAAACACCCATACCAAAGAACACCACTGCAGACCACAACAAGAGTTCAGCTTGAAATGAATTCAAGAGCAAAACAGAACAGGGCCTCATTGCATGAGGCGATCTTTGCAGCACTAAGCTTGCTTAGAGTCAAGAATGTTCCTAAGTATATGGAGTTTCCATGGAGTTAGGATACCTCATAACAATAAGCAAACTTAGTGCTGCTCAGTTTGCTCATGCAACCCACCCCAGGTGGTTCAATTTGAACTTTGCTCTGAGGAGAAGTTGGGAATCAGAAGTTGGCTTTCTGTTCCCTTCCCTGCCTTGGGAAAAACATCAAGCAGCAGCCTGTCAATGCTAGGTACCACAGCTACAAATATCTCAGTATGACTTTCACCATGATGAAAGTGATAATGCAAAATGGATACATACAACATTAGATTTGCAGAAAAAAATAACACTTCAACAGCATACAAAGATACATTAAGGCACAATGACAAATCTTTAAAAAAATATATATATAAATGCAGAGCAATAACAACATCACTAAACAATGCTAACAAAAAGAATATCCCAGGATGGGTAAAATTATTACACAGAGGAATATGCATAGATGCATAATGGTTAGCTGTTCAAATATGAACAAATCATTTGACCAGTTCTTTAAAACACCTTTACAATTTTAGCCAGAAAGTAAACGTTACTCTTCTGACTAATACTGTTGTAAAAAATAGCAGAAAATAAAAGTGCCAGTTTCATACATTTTCATGTAACTTTTCTGGGGACTCACCCAAACATGCATTTGTGGGCTGTTTTAAATAAATGCTTGGTAAAGTATAAAATTCCAAGATACACTGATACAACCTCACTAAAATACTGAAGTCCAGCAATATATTGACAGTCTCACATCTCAATCAATCAGAATCTTCTAGACCTCAACAAAACAACCAGAAAATCTTTCTCTCACGAACATATTCTATAAAACTGACATCAGTGATCATCGTCATTCAGGCACAAACAACAAAATGCACACACATAAGAGTCCACAATATACACAAGCAAAATAAACACAAATACAAAAAACACTATAATGTACATTGTACACCAACAGACATACACCAAAATATACAGTCACAGACATAAAATACACCAAAATGTACAATAACACAGACACAAACTTTAAAAATGTACAAACACAGAAATAAACTACTCCACAATGTCCAAATCACACACACACAAACTACACCACAATGAACTGTCACACAGACACTAACTAAATACATGCAATCACATAAACACTAAAAACAATCACACAGACATAAACTACAAAAATGTACTATCACATGAAAACTACAAAAATGTACAAAAAAACAACAACAATGTATAATCACTCAAACAAAAATGTACAATCACAGACACAGGCTACACCAAAATGTACAATGACATACTAACTACAAAAATGTACACACACACTCGCACTGACACAAACTCCACAAAAAAGTACAATCACACATGCACAAACTACACCAAAATGTTCAATCATACACACAAACTGCACCACAACGTACAAAAACAAACTACAAAAATATAGTAACACGCAGACAAAGTACAGCCAACTGTACAACCACTGTGCAGTGACCACCAGCTGCTCAGTGCAGTGTGTGTGACTGTATGTGGGGGCACTGTGAGGGGGAGATGCACCGGCCCTCATGCACCACCTTGTCAGCGGTGCACTGACAGGAGGGGACGCAGGGCTTGTAGCAGTTGGTGGTCAGGTTGCCCAGTGGGGTCTGCAGGTTCTCACAGGTACGAGGACACACCGGGCCGCATTCGTCAAACATGAATCCTTTGTCCTCTGGGCAGTCAAAGGCTGTCAACACACACACACACATACTGTGCTGTACCATGTATCAAACTCATACACTGCATTACTGAACAGCTCTGTATGCATCGATATTGCAATGCACATTCAAAAACAGTACCAACTTTCCTCTTTCATTGTTTTCACTTCATCATTTAGACATGATTTTTTACTGAAATGGTTCAACTGATTGCTCAAATCATCTTTGAAATAAAGCTGGATGTTTAGCTGTGAAATACTGAAAATATTTGAGAGGATATTAAACTAACTGATAACATAGAAGAAATTTTACAAAACTGGTACATAAGCTTACTACACATTTGGCCCCAAATCATGTTATAACTGTACAATAGAGGTGAAACATAACATGCCACTTGGCCTAAGCACTGCACAGCAAATCAACAAATCTTCACAACTGAACAACATCAGGCTGGATCCACAGTAACGCAACACTTGCATGCCCATGATTATCCACCACCCACACTCTCCACTCTCTCAAAAACGTTAGAATCAGAACTACTCACCACACAGTTTCTGAGAACGCCACTCCAGCTTGACTCCTGCGCGAGCACACTCATGAGCATAGGACGCGAGTATGTCGCAGAGACAGTTGGGGTCGTCCATGCACACACACATGTCGTACACGCAGGACGAGAAGAATGGCTCGGGGGACACCACACGGTGACAGCGCACGAACGCCTTGCCCTGAAACATCCACACCATCGTGTCAATCCACCTCACATGCCTACCCAGAAACCACCAGGAACACAGGATGAAAAAACTGGCATCAAGCTGACATTTTTCTGAAACACCATTATCCTTTGATTCAATGTTATGACAGCTATCATCACGGCCACAAAGACCAATGGAAGATTCACACATGCAGAGAGTGCACATATTAAAAATTTCCCCTTTCTGTGATTGTAAACATGGTCACCATTTCTTGTATTCTTTCCTGAAGGTCTGGCAGCACTGATTTGGTTTTTGTTCATGGCACCGCACTGCACCACTGGCTATCGACTGACAAAAAAACCCACTGGTGAGACCTTTGCTATAAACTGTTCAAACCCATCAAGTTTACACAATTGTGATAAAGGAAGAATACAGAATATCATCTCAAGAAGAGAATTCCATGTGTAGTGTCTGCAACATGAACAATGCACAGGAATCACAATCAGCATGAGTACATAAAAGACAAAATGCTTGACAGCCAACTTGATGTGAACTCACATACAGTAATCACAGTTATACAAATGCAATGACCACTGTCTCACAATCAACAGGAACAGTGAGACAGGACATGTACCTTGATGATGGCACAGCGGGTGGTGGCAAAGATCATGTGTCACAATCAACAGGAACAGTGAGACAGGACATGTACCTTGATGATGGCACAGCGGGTGGTGGCAAAGATCATGTGTCACAATCAACAGGAACAGTGAGACAGGACATGTACCTTGATGATGGCACAGCGGGTGGTGGCAAAGATCATGTGTCACAATCAACAGGAACAGTGAGACAGGACATGTACCTTGATGATGGCACAGCGGGTGGTGGCAAAGATCATGTGTCACAATCAACAGGAACAGTGAGACAGGACATGTACCTTGATGATGGCACAGCGGGTGGTGGCAATCTTGCGCACCCTGTATCCAGCAGACACACAGGGGTCCACATCCCGGGCGTCAGCACACCCCTCGGTCAGCTGGGTGGAGGACTGCACACACACACACACACAACATAAACACCACATAAACACCACACACACGCACACACACACCACCACCACATAAACACCACACATACACACCACATAAACACCACACACACACACACCACATAAACAGCACACACACACACACATACACCACATAAACAGCACACACACACACACACACACACACAAAACACACACACCACATAAACACCACACACACACCACATAAACACCACACACACATGCACACACACACACACCACATAAACAGCACACACACACACCACATAAACAGCACACACCCACACACACACACACACACACACACACACACACACACCCCACATAAACACCACACACACACCACATAAACACCACACACACACCACATAAACACCACACATACACACACCACACATAGATCACACACATCACATACACCACACACACACACACACACACACCATAACACACCACACCACACACACAAACACACCACACCACACACACAAACACACCACACCACACACACAAACAAACACACCACACCACACACACAAACACACCACACCACACAAACACACCACACCACACAAACAAACACAGCACACCACACACACAAACAAACACACCACACCACACATACAAACACAGCACACCACACACACAAACAAACACACCACACCACACAAACACACCACACCACACATACAAACACAGCACACCACACACACAAACAAACACACCACACCACACAAACACACCACACCACACATACAAACACACCACACACACAAACAAACACACCACACCACACAAACAAACACACCACACCACACACACAAACACACCACACAAACACACCACACCACACAAACAAACACACCACACCACACACACATACAAACACACCACACAAACACACCACACCACACAAACAAACACACCACACCACACAAACACACCACACCACACAAACAAACACACCACACCACACAAACACACCACACCACACAAACAAACACACCACACCACACATACAAACACACCACACCACACACACAAACAAACACACCACACCACACATACAAACACACCACACCACACAAACACACCACACCACACAAACAAACACACCACACCACACACACAAACAAACACACCACACCACACAAACACACCACACCACACATACAAACACACACCACACACAAACAAACACACCACACCACACATACAAACACACCACACCACACAAACAAACACACCACACCACACATACAAACACACCACACACACAAACAAACACACCACACCACACATACAAACACACCACACCACACATACAAACACACCACACCACACACACACAAACACACCACACCACACAAACAAAGACACCACACCACACATACAAACACACCACACCACACAAACACACCACACCACACAAACAAAGACACCACACCACACATACAAACACACCACACCACACAAACACACCACACCACACACCACACCACACAAACAAAGACACCACACCACACATACAAACACACCACACCACACAAACACACCACACCACACAAACACACCACACCACACAAACAAACACACCACACCACACATACAAACACACCACACCACACAAACAAACACACCACACCACACCACACAAACACACCACACCACACAAACAAAGACACCACACCACACATACAAACACACCACACCACACACAAACACACCACACCACACAAACACACCACACCACACAAACAAAGACACCACACCACACATACAAACACACCACACCACACAAACACACCACACCACACAAACAAAGACACCACACCACACATACAAACACACCACACAAACACACCACACAAACAAACACACCACACCACACATACAAACACACCACACCACACATACAAACACACCACACCACACACACACAAACACACCACACCACACAAACAAAGACACCACACCACACATACAAACACACCACACCACACAAACACACCACACCACACACACAAACACACCACACCACACACACACAAACAAAGACACCACACCACACATACAAACACACCACACCACACAAACACACCACACCACACATACAAACACACCACACACACAAACAAACACACCACACCACACATACAAACACACCACACCACACCACACAAACACACCACACCACACAAACAAACACACCACACCACACATACAAACACACCACACCACACAAACACACCACACCACACAAACAAACACACCACACCACACATACAAACACACCACACCACACAAACACACCACACCACACATACAAACACACCACACCACACAAACAAACACACCACACCACACCACACATACAAACACACCACACCACACACAAAAACCACACCCTCCCACCCCCCCAAACACACCCCACCCCAAGTTAGCACTCATCTTCATCATTTGCAAAAGATAAGAATTTCCATAAGTAAATTTTTGAAAAAAACAAGGTACACACAGAAACGTGAAAACTACAGAAACATACCTGCCACTGAAAAGTGAAACACCGAAATATACAATAGCATTAATGACAAACAAACATTTCAACTAAAAACCGCCTATGTCCTGGTTATTACTGATGTAAAGAACAGAAGATGTGCAATGGAGGGGGAAAAAAATTGCAGAAGTCAACACTTACCTCTGCCAGAGACAGCGCCACTGCCACATACTACATTAACATTAATATTCTGATTATGGTTTGTTGAACTAACCATTGTTCTCACTCTTACCACTTACACACTTGGGTATCAGACCCTGCTCTCTTCAGTCAGAAACACTGTTTTCACTCTTCACACACACACACACATACACACTCTTGTGTGCAAGGTATATTTTGTGTGTGTGTTTAAAAAAAAAAAAAGTACTATTGTGTTTGTTTATATTAATCTATGTTTTCTTTCTTTTACTCTCTCTCTTGTTTGCCTTCATGTGTTGTATGTTATCTGCACTATTGTATAGGCATTGCTTCATGTGGAGCACTTTCAGCCAATTAAACGGGGAGTTTGTACCATGCAAGTACTATATATTATTGATATTATTATTATCATTATCATTATTATCACTATCATAATTATCAGCATCCTCATTTTCATTATATTCATTATCATTGTTATCGTTATCATCATCATCATTATCAATATTATCATTATTATTATCATCATCATCATTATCATTACCACTATCATCATTATTACTATTATTATCATTATTATTACTACTACCATCATTACACACAGAGAAAGTGCCCCCACTGCAGCCCTCTGTACCTTCCAGCTGTTGCCAAAGACTGCAGGAGAGTTGGTGATCTGGCCGAAGCGTGTGCGCAGGTCGTCCTGGGGAAAGCCGTTGAAGTTGCCGCACAGGCCGCACAGCTTCCTCTTAAAAGTGCCGGGCACCATCACCTCCGCCTGGCTGTGTCCGTTCCATGACACCTGCACACACCACGCCCCTCACTGCTCACTGCTCAGAATAAGCGCGCATGACCTAAAAATTGAGAAGGGTAGATATTCGAATATTCCACAAGAAGACAGATTGTGCAGCAAGTGTAATATATTGGAAGACGAAATCCATCTTCTTAATCAATGTATTGAATATAAAGCCTTATGGGAACAATTTTTAAAGATATTCAAAATTCAAATAACACAGGAAATATTCCCAGTCAGTTGATGCTAACAGATGGTGAATATATACAAACAAGATTAGGAAAATTAGTTAAAAATGCTGTTCCAATTTACTGCGTTAAATGATTAATTAATTGTGTATTTTTCATTCATCTATTTACCATTGCACTTGTGTCTTATAAACCTTAAAGTTTCATGACAATAAAATCTTTTCAATTCTATTCTATTCTATTCACCGTCTCATCCTGCGCAACAGCCCAGCGTTAGACTTTCAATCTGAGGGTCCCGTGTTCGAATCTTGGTAACAGCGCCTGTTTGGTAAAGGGTGGAGATTTTTTGCCAATCTCCGAGGTCAATGTGTGTGTGCAGACCTGCCAGTGCCTGAACCCCCTTCATGTATATACACATGCAGAAGATCAAATATGCACTTGAAAGATCCTGTGATCCATGTCAGCCTTTGTTTGCTTATTGAAACGAACATACCCAGCCTGCACACCCATCAAAATGGAGTATGGCTGCCAAAATGGTGGGGTAAATAAACAAAATAATCATACACGTAAAATGTGACGTGTCTGAGAGTGTATGCATGTATGACTTAAACCCGACTGAATGACACAGTCAACGAACGATGAGCACCCAATGGCAGCCATCAGCTGGCTCTCCCCAGGTAGGCAGCCTGTTGTGTAAATGACCCTATGCTTGTAAAGCGCTTAGAGCTTGGTCTCCGGTCAAGGATATTGCTATGCAAGTATTCATATCATACAACATTCATCGGCTGGTCAGTGTGTTGGATTTGTGTGCAGTTCAGGCATTGCTCTAATTTTTTTTTTCAAAGAAATTGTGGGTAGTTTTTTTATATGGATCAGTCTGAATCTGCATGCTTTGACATCTTAAAAGTGACACAGAAAACTTATTTACTGTTCATAATTAAAGGAGAAAGGTGGCAGAATGGTTAAAGATGCTCATCTCCCAATACAGAGAGTCTGCAAAGGTCTGGGTTCGAATCCTGCTCACGCCTTTTCTCCCATGTTTGACTGGAAAATCAGAGTGTCAAGCCATTTGGATGAGATGATAAACCGAGGTCCCGTGTGCAGCACACACTTGGCGCACTGAAAAAGAACCCATGGCAAAATTCTCCATTCGATTGGTACACAAATATAATTATATGCATGGACTCAAGGCCCGACTGGGCGAGTTGGGTCAGTTGCTGGCCTGGCATCTGCCTTGCAGATGTGGTGTAGCGCATATGAATATGTCTAGACGTAGTGACACCTCTTTGAGAAACTGAAACTCATAATTACCAATTCAATCATCACACAACCATCATGTCTGCCTGTGTAGAGCAGCCTGAATTTCACATCGAGAAATCTGTTGTGACAAAATTTGATACAACTGATACAGACATAAAAAATGTCTGATGCCATGACTGTCTGTTGCTCTGGCAGCAGTATTTTACACTTATCTAAAAACAAAACTAACAAAACAAAACAAAAAAACAAAAAACAAAAACTCGTAAGTTTTCAGACTGGGTAAACAAGGAACAATTATTGTAAAATTCCCATTTTGATAAAACTAGGTCACACACTCAAATCATGTTCACAAATTATTTGGTTTAGCTTCCATCGTCATCACTTGTGGAGTGTGAAGGATGTGGAGTCCCTCTGCTTTACACTCAGACCAACAGTCCACAACCAGTCAGTCTGGCTGCCATACACACACAATAATTGTGGTGATGTGGAATACAGTTGAAGGTGAATAGGAAATAAAATATTCTTAAATATCATTACTATATCAATGTAATGCTTACATGACCTGTTTGTCTGCTTGAACATGTGCATGTCTACTAACTATATGCCTTCTTTTTATATTGTTATGTTGAAAGCTACATGACTACATGGTAATTTCTCTTGAGAGATGGTGAAGTTGACTTCACTTGAGTTGTATGAGTATAGCACATCGCTTTTTTTCTTTTTATATATTTCACACTTTTGATACACGTTTTCTGAGTGCCTACTTTATAAAGCTTGAAGTTAGCTGCCACCCCCTCCCACCCCTCCTCTTGAAGCAAACACCTGCAGTCACACAGTCAGTACCCCCTCCCACCCCTCCTCTTGAAGCAAACACCTGCAGTCACACAGTCAGTACCCCCCCCCCACCCCTCCTCTTGAAGCAAACACCTGCAGTCACACAGTCAGTACCCCCCCCCCCCACCCCTCCTCTTGAAGCAAACACCTGCAGTCACACAGTCAGTACCCCCCCCCCCACCCCTCCTCTTGAAGCAAACACCTGCAGTCACACAGTCAGTACCCCCCCCCCCACCCCTCCTCTTGAAGCAAACACCTGCAGTCACACAGTCAGTACCCCTCCTCTTGAAGCAAACACCTGCAGTCACACAGTCAGTACCCCTCCTCTTGAAGCAAACACCTGCAGTCACACAGTCAGTACCTGCAGACCAATGCTGGTGGTGAGGAGGACGGTTTTTCCTGTCAGCTCCACGTACACATAGGGTTCATACAGGTAGGGTAGATCCACCCAGGCTCCATTCACCTGCCACCAGTCAATGACTTGACATCACATCATAGCAATGATGCTGATAATGGTCAACACTGACCCTGGGCATCAAAAGGAAGAAGAAGAAGAATGTTAACATGTCCAGCACAAGTTCATTCTTGAAAAGCTAACCCCTCCACATCACACACACAAAAGAAAGTGAAGCAAAGATAATCTTCACACACCAGAGACATAACCACATCACATGCACAGCAAAACCAATTATCAACTCATCAAGAACGTGTGGAAAAGGTTTGAACATGTTTTCCACATTAAGTTTCATAGTGATTATGCAATCTCTCAAAAGGAGTGCAGCCCATGGCCAAAATGCTCCACAATCACCCAAGTCACTGATCATTCATCCACTGAGTTTTTCTCTCTTTCCCACCCGTACTGTATGCCTTTTACCGGAGTGCAGCGCCTTGCATCAGCTGACGAGAACTAAATGAAATACGGGTGGAAATGAAACCTGTCAATGCACAGCTAATTCAACAGCAGTGGACCAAACAGGCAACCTTACCTACCTATCTCCACCTGGGTAAATTTTGTAATCTACGTGAATAAGCCAGACAAAAAGAAAGCTTTGAATTATAAATGCAAAGTGTGACTTGGTTTCAGCGAAATTCAGGAGAGTAAAAACGAAAGTGTTTTTATTTATTTTATTTTATTTATTATATTTGTGTTTCATTGTAAAATGAGCTGAATATTTGTTGATCAGTAATGTTTGCTATTGCATTCATTGTAAAAACTAGTTGATTATTTATTGATCATTCATGTTTGATATTGCATTCATCATAAAATTGCTGATTATCTACTGATCATTTATGTTTGCTATTGCATTCATTGTAAATTCAGGTGATTATTTCTCGATCAGTCATGTTTGCTACTGCATTCATTGTAAATCCAGGTGACTGTTTACTGATAAAGCATGTTTGCTGTCGATGTTAATTTGCCCAGCAGATCATCAAATGTGATGTCATGTTGTTTCCCCAACACCAGTATCTTTGTTTCTTTTTATTTATCATCAGTTGACAATCTCCGCTGGTTTTGCTGTTCACTATCCCAGTTGACTACATCCTATAGAACAGACAGTGGAAGACTGTTCTGGCTCTTTGCTCTGGTAACAAAACAACAAAACAGCTATGAATGTTGCTCAAAATCCACTGCTCTGTGGATAACTGGGCCCAATGAACTGAGCAGATACAGAGACATCATACAGCCAGGTCAAAGCAACCAGCTTCACTGTCATTTTGTTCACACATAATGAATTAAAGCAATAAATACACAAAAGACTCAACATTCCAATCTGTTCAGATGCTCTGTGTTAAGGCAAAACTTCTGCAGCTTCAGAGAGACTGTTGGATATTTCATGGAAGGAAAAGCCCAGTCTGAAAAGCAGACAGGACTTTGCTAACATATCTCAGGCCACAATTGAACTGTAACATCACACACACACATGTGACTGCACACACAGATCAAACACAGTGAGTAATGACTGAACGAGCCATGACGGGACAAGCACGGACTGAACGAGCAATGACTGAAGGAGCAGAATGAACAAGCTATGACTGAACAATTAATGAGGAATGACTTAACAAGCACTGACTGAACGAGCACTGACAAAAGGAACAATGTCTGAACGAGTGATATCTGAACAAGCGATGACTGAACCAGCAATAACTGAACGAGCGATGTCAGAACAATGACTGAACGAGCGATGTCAGAACAATGACTGAACGAGCGATGTCAGAACAATGACTGAACGAGCGATGTCAGAACAATGACTGAACGAGCGATGTCAGAATGATGATGAAAGAGCACAGGCAGAGTTACTCACGGAGCTGCGTGAAGCATGCAAGGCTCACCCTGACAACACTGTTCTGGAGCAGGTCCACCACCACCTGTCCCACGGTGACCGTCAGGTTCTGTGCCCATGACACCTCCCCCGGGGCGTTGCGGTTGTCATGCTGCACCTCCACGCTGACACACAATGCATCACTGTCAGTTTCTCATGGAGGTGGCACTGCGTTCGGACAAATCCACATACACTACACCACACAGGCTAGGCAGATGCCTGACCAACAGCACAATCCAGGCCTACTTTCTTACACTAATAATCATAAGCATTCCCTTTCATCCACTACCTCTCATCTTTCCATCTAATAACACTTCTTGTGAATAGACGTTAAACTGAAGATC
>NC_134881.1:47092843-47180343 GCF_041734735.1 Babylonia areolata | reverse complement strand
AGTAGCACTTGGCCTCAGCCACCAGCTGACACCTCTCACAGCACTGACCCTCCTCATGGATCACTCGCTCCAGCGGCCCGCACGACAAGGGAGGGCACTCCTCCATCACGCACGTGATTTCTCCACCCTGTACACAACACACACTTCACCAACACACCTGTGATTTCTCCACCCTGCACACAACACACACTTCACCAACACACCTGTGATTTCTCCACCCTGCACACAGCACACACTTCACCAACACACCTGTGATTTCTCCACCCTGTACACAACACACACTTCACCAACACACCTGTGATTTCTCCACCCTGTACACAACACACACTTCACCAACACACCTGTGATTTCTCCACCCTGTACACAACACACACTTCACCAACACACCTGTGATTTCTCCACCCTGCACACAACACACACTTCACCAACACACCTGTGATTTCTCCACCCTGCACACAACACACACTTCACCAACACACCTGTGATTTCTCCACCCTGCACACAACACACACTTCACCAACACACCTGTGATTTCTCCACCCTGTACACAACACACACTTCACCAACACACCTGTGATTTCTCCACCCTGTACACAACACACACTTCACCAACACACCTGTGATTTCTCCACCCTGCACACAACACACACTTCACCAACACACCTGTGATTTCTCCACCCTGTACACAACACACACTTCACCAACACACCTGTGATTTCTCCACCCTGTACACAACACACACTTCACCAACACACCTGTGATTTCTCCACCCTGTACACAACACACACTTCACCAACACACCTGTGATTTCTCCACCCTGTACACAACACACACTTCACCAACACACCTGTGATTTCTCCACCCTGCACACAACACACACTTCACCAACACACCTGTGATTTCTCCACCCTGTACACAACACACACTTCACCAACACACCTGTGATTTCTCCACCCTGTACACAACACACACTTCACCAACACACCTGTGATTTCTCCACCCTGTACACAACACACACTTCACCAACACACCTGTGATTTCTCCACCCTGTACACAACACACACTTCACCAACACACCTGTGATTTCTCCACCCTGCACACAACACACACTTCACCAACACACCTGTGATTTCTCCACCCTGTACACAACACACACTTCACCAACACACCTGTGATTTCTCCACCCTGTACACAACACACACTTCACCAACACACCTGTGATTTCTCCACCCTGTACACAACACACACTTCACCAACACACCTGTGATTTCTCCACCCTGTACACAACACACACTTCACCAACACACCTGTGATTTCTCACCCTGCTACACAACACACACTTCACCAACACACCTGTGATTTCTCCACCCTGTACACAACACACACTTCACCAACACACCTGTGATTTCTCCACCCTGTACACAACACACACTTCACCAACACACCTGTGATTTCTCCACCCTGTACACAACACACACTTCACCAACACACCTGTGATTTCTCCACCCTGTACACAACACACACTTCACCAACACAATCATGTTGATGTGTTGAACAGTCTTCAAAGAACACTTACACCAATACATGTTGATGATTGTAGCACCTTCAGAGAACACCTATACACCAAAACATGTGAGTTTGATAAGCCAGTCTTCCAAAGAAAACCCATCACAAATACAACACACTGTGAGAGTTTTCAGCAGGAACTAAACACAACTTCACAAAGCATGTGGATTCTTCACGGACACTATACACAACTTCAACCAACACACTGTGAGGTGGATATGGCACCACGTATCAGAGAAACCTATCACCCAATCACATGGATGTGCTGCCAGCTGAAGCAGTCTACAGAAGAACTTATACCAAGTTCCTCCTTGTGTTTTTTTTAAAGCAAAATGCATCAAGTTCAAAAACACCAACTGTGTTTCTCCACCCTACACAACTTAACACTGATAAATTATTGAGAAAAACATAACATTTCACCAACACCACTTGATTTCTTTTCTTCATTCTGTCACCTGGCAAATCACTTTAAATGTCCTTCAACTAAAGTGAGTAACGTCCACCCGTTGCACACAGACCCTTGCTTTCTCAAACAACTGTGATTTCTCCACCCTACCAACAACACACCAACATGGTCAATTTCTCCAATGTATCCACATCTCCTCACCAACCTAACCTGAGCATTTCATACCTGTAATCACAAACACAACACTTACACAGACCAGAGTGATTCTCCACCTGTCCCACATCGTCACCGAACAACGGCTTTGCTCCACATGTGACAACAACATCACTTTGACACTAGCACCACCAGATGATTTCTAGACTTCAATGATCCGGTTGACCAACATCCTGTGTTTCATGCACCCTGTATCACAACAGGCCTTGCTACAATCACCTGTTGAGTATCTCCTGGTGCGCATCAATAGCACGGTTTGATCCCAACAGCCTGGTGTATCTGTCTCCCCCAGGTCAACATCATCACACCCCACTCCCCCTTGTGTTTTACCAACATCAAAAACACATTTAAATACCAACATAGTTCTGTGTTTCTCACGGACACAAACATACCTCCACACACAATATCCCTGTGAGATTTTCCACCTGTAACATTAAACACCTCTTGTATAATACACTGTGATTACACCCCAAGCGAACAAAAAACAACTTCACAACACAGACCTCTGTGTTTTCTCCACCATATTACACACTACACACTTAAGAATCAACACTTGATTTCCACCTGTACACAACACACACTTCACCAACACACCTGTGATTTCTCCACCGGCTACACAACACACACTTCACCAACACCTGTGATTTCTCCACCCTGTACACAACACACACTTCACCAACACACCTGTGATTTCTCCACCCTGTACACAACACACACTTCACCAACACACCTGTGATTTCTCCACCCTGTACACAACACACACTTCACCAACACACCTGTGATTTCTCCACCCTGTACACAACACACACTTCACCAACACACCTGTGATTTCTCCACCCTGTACACAACACACACTTCACCAACACACCTGTGATTTCTCCACCCTGCACACAACACACACTTCACCAACACACCTGTGATTTCTCCACCCTGTACACAACACACACTTCACCAACACACCTGTGATTTCTCCACCCTGCACACAACACACACTTCACCAACACACCTGTGATTTCTCCACCCTGTACACAACACACACTTCACCAACACACCTGTGATTTCTCCACCCTGTACACAACACACACTTCACCAACACACCTGTGATTTCTCCACCCTGTACACAACACACACTTCACCAACACACCTGTGATTTCTCCACCCTGTACACAACACACACTTCACCAACACACCTGTGATTTCTCCACCCTGTACACAACACACACTTCACCAACACACCTGTGATTTCTCCACCCTGTACACAACACACTCTTCGCACCAACACACCTGTGATTTCTCCACCCTGTACACAACACACACTTCACCAACACACCTGTGATTTTCTCCACCCTGTACACAACACACACTTCACCAACACACCTGTGATTTCTCCACCCTGTACACAACACACACTTCACCAACACACCTGTGATTTCTCCACCCTGTACCACACTTCCAACACACCTGTGATTTCCCACCCTGTACACACACACTTCACCAACACACCTGTGTTTCTCCACCCTGTACACAACACACACTTCACCAACACACCTGTGATTTCTCCACCCTGTACACAACACACACTTCACCAACACACCTGTGATTTCTCCACCCTGCACACAACACACACTTCACCAACACACCTGTGATTTCTCCACCCTGCACACAACACACACTTCACCAACACACCTGTGATTTCTCCACCGTGCACACAACACACACTTCACTAACACACCTGTGATTTCTCCACCCTGTACACAACACACACTTCACCAACACACCTGTGATTTCTCCACCCTGTACACAACACACACTTCACCAACACACCTGTGATTTCTCCACCGTGCACACAACACACACTTCACCAACACACCTGTGATTTCTCCACCCTGTACACAACACACACTTCACCAACACACCTGTGATTTCTCCACCCTGTACACAACACACACTTCACCAACACACCTGTGATTTCTCCACCCTGTACACAACACACACTTTACCAACACACCTGTGATTTTTCCACCGTGCACATAGCACACACTTCACCAACACACCTGTGATTTCTCCACCCTGCACACAACACACACTTCACCAACACACCTGTGATTTCTCCACCCTGCACACAACACACACTTCACCAACACACCTGTGATTTCTCCACCGTGCACACAACACACACTTCACCAACACACCTGTGATTTCTCCACCCTGTACACAACACACACTTCACCAACACACCTGTGATTTCTCCACCCTGTACACAACACACACTTCACCAACACACCTGTGATTTCTCCACCGTGCACACAACACACACTTCACCAACACACCTGTGATTTCTCCACCCTGTACACAACACACACTTCACCAACACACCTGTGATTTCTCCACCCTGTACACAACACACACTTCACCAACACACCTGTGATTTCTCCACCCTGTACACAACACACACTTTACCAACACACCTGTGATTTTTCCACCGTGCACATAGCACACACTTGTTGGATCAATGACTAATCACTTTTAACAAACTTTCAAGGTACTATTTGACCCAAAAACTTCTGGCAGCAGATTTGTTGTTTCTCCTCCCCTCTTAAATGTGTCATTTCACATGTTGCAAAACCAATATACAGTTTAATCCCAACTTCTTCACCTCTAGCCTTACACGGCCAGCCATGGAAAGTTCATCAGACACACAATTTTTCTGAACTGCAATCATGCTGAAGGATGTAAATATCATGGTGAGGGGGTGGTGGTGGGGGTGGTGGGGGGGGGGCATGATGGAAGGCAGGTCTTCAGAGAGAACCTATACACAAATATCATGGAGAGGGGTGGGGCATGATGGAAGGCAGGTCTTCAGAGAGAACCTATACACAAATATCATGGAGAGGGGTGGGGCATGATGGAAGGCAGGTCTTCAGAGAGAACTTATACACAGGTTCCTTTCCTTTCTGTTTTTATTTTTTTTTTTTTTTTAAAGCAAAATGCATGGCAAGTATAAAAAAAACATCCATACTTCTTCACACACACATATGCCTGATAAATTATTGAGAAAAAAACATAACATTAGTCACTCAGATTTCACCAATTATGTTTTCTTTTCTTTCTTTTATTGTTGATGCTCACCTTGGGTCAAGATGCACTTTAAATGTTCCTGTCATGGACTAAAGGATGACGTGAACAGTCACAGACAACATTTCAGTATGACAGCACGATGATCCTTGCTAGCAGTGCAAAACAAATGTTGTTTCATCACATCCAACACCAACAACAACCCAACAGTGGGCTTCAATTTCCAATGTCATCCACAGGTCTCCCATCCACCCCAACTCTAACTCAGCACCTTGTCAATATGTAAGACACATCAGCAAAAAACACAAGTCAAGCTGAGGTACCTGACAGACGCAAGAGATGCAAGGATTCTCCACGGCTGTCCATCGGTCTCCTTCGTGATGATAGACGGCTTCTGCTCTGTCGTAGCATGCTGCAACAATGTATCACTTTTTGACACTTTATACTGACCAACCAGATGATTAAAGTACTAGACTTTCAATGTGAGGGTCCTGGGTTTGATCCCAGTATCAGTGCCTGGTGGGCTTTCAATGTGAGGGTCCTGGGTTTGATCCCAGTATCAGTGCCTGGTGGGCTTTCAATGTGAGGGTCCTGGGTTTGATCCCAGTATCAGTGCCTGGTGGGCTTTCAATGTGAGGGTCCTGGGTTTGATCCCAGTATCAGTGCCTGGTGGGTGTAGCTCTGTCTCTTCTCCCAGGTCAACATCATTGCACACCTCCTAGTGCCTTCTTCCCCTTTGTGTTTATAAACAGAACATCAAAAACACATGTTAAAAATACTGCAATCCTTATAGTGTTTGCTGGGTGGGTTATGGAAACATGAACATACCTGGCATGCACACAGAGTATGGCTGCCAATATGGGGGTGGAGAGATGTGTCATACGACTGGTTAAGCATGTAAAATCCTGCTTGTAGTTATGAGTGAAAGTTGGAGTTACAGCCCACAAAAGCAGAAATGAAGAAAAAAAAATACAACTCCGACACTTTACAGACTGCTTCTGCTTGTCTGTAACATGCTACAACAACCAATCAAATTTGAACACTTTACCTACATCTCTTTATAGAATACTTAAACTACTGATCCAAAACATCAGCAACACATTACATGTGCATCCACACACATTTCCTGCCACACCTTAATGTTCTCAACAAACATTAAAAGAGCACTAGGGATGAGTTTGAGCTACTGAAGAATTGCTTTTTTTGTGTGTGGGCACCAAAATGGGGCACACACACACACACACACACACACACACACACACACACACACACACACACACACACAAACACTAAAGCAAAAACAAAACCCCACTTCTTCCAAAATCAAACTTTCAACATCTAAAACTATTGAAAATCCACACAATTTTTTTTATATTCATTTTATCACTACAATTCTCACTCCAGGTGTGTCATCTTTTCCAGCCACATCACACAGACAAAAAGACAGACAGAGAGGGTTAGGGTGATACGGCAAGACGAGACAAAATTCTTTATTTCCCACAATAATAGATAAGAACTAACATGCTTTTTTTCATCCAGTCCCTGCCCTGAGTAGGGTCTACACTACACAATACTGAGTAATAACAGAATAAACATGATGGTTTTCACATACACAGAAAAAAACACACACATAAAGATATTACAATAGTAATGCACTGTGAGTAGCGAAGCACAAATAGAGATACGCATAGCAATAATGGAAGAACTTTTAGCAATATATAACATATAGCGTACGGGCTAGAGAGAAAGAGAGAGACAGAGGCAGAGACAGATAGACAGAGAGAGGGGACAGAGAGAGAAACTGAGGCACAGACAGAGACAGAGAGACAGGGAGACAGAGATAGTAGCCGGGTGACTTACCTGGACAAGTGGGGCAGCACTGTCCATGCACAGCTACCTGGACGTCAGGTGGACACTCCAGTGCCTTGCACTGCTCCTTCATACACACCCAGCTGAAGTCATCCTGACCACACACAGAGGACTTGTCGTGTCTTTGTGAAAGGCCAAACACATCCCTAACACAAAGTCCTTGTAACGTCTTTGTGAAACATCAAACACTTCCTTAACACAGAGTCCTTGCAGCATCTTTGCGAAAGATCAAACACATACTTAACACAAAGTCATTGTAACATCTTTGAGAAACGTCAAACACTTCCTTTTTGTAAAAGATCAAACACATACATAACACAAAGGAAATTTTCTTCCTAAAATTACGTTAAAGTAACATACTTACTATGACCCACTAGTGCAGACTCCGGCATGGGTCTGATTCCTGTCCTGTGCAAACTACTACCCGCCTATGCGGAGAAAACGAAAGTAGCTATGGCCGATACTTCTTTTTAGAGTCTGTGAATCAAACACATCCATAACACAAAATCCTTGTAACATCTTTGTGAAAGATGATGAATTATTAAGACTGTTAATAAATTATCCTGTGACCAACAGGTCTTGCCATAAACAGAATTAAAAAAAATCTGCAATCTTTATCACCAATCCAGTTAGAGCAGATAATTATGAGGTAACAATGAAGACACGAAGGACAAGTATTCTCCCCTTACCTTACACTCACAGTAGAAGCAGGGGTCGTTCGGTCGTGGCCGTGTGATCTTGCCCAGGTCAGCGATCGTGCAGCCACTAGACACTGACACAGGGCAATGACATTATTGGGTTGTGTTGCATTGTGTTGTGGTTTTCCCCCGTTACATTATGTGCTCCGTGTCAGTGGGTTTCTTCCCACGCTGCTCATTCCAAACACACCATACATAGCCATACCTCGGTTCCTTTGTCACGGTCCCAGCATCGGCAGTTCAAAGGGAATCATCGATGGCAGGTCACCAGGAGGCCACACACCAGGGGAGACCCTGCACTGCTGCTGAGTCAGTTTGATGGTGTTCAGTAGTGCCTGTTCTGATTTAACATACTTAGGACACCACCTACTTCGCAGCCCACTAACAAAAATAATGGCTTAGTCAAGAAGCCAGACTGAGTGTGGAGACTGCCACCATGTCCGCCCAACGACAGTACCCCCCTTGAATCTGCCGAAGCCAATTACCTTGATAGGACTCATCCCAAGCACAAAAATGGAGAGGCATTGAAACTGAGGTCACCATGAGAGCAGGGCATGAAAGGCCACAGACATGAGATATTTTCATTATTATTATTGTTTTAATCATTGATGATGGAGGAGAATGTTGATGATGATAATGTTGCCATAGTGGTCTGTTTAGGTTTGGGACTACATGACAAGGCTGTACTCATAGTGATATCCTGACATTAACCAGGCCCGAGAGGTACAGACATTTGCAGTGTTGGTCAGAAAATTTGAGCAACACACCCAAAGATGCATTTGTGAAGTGGATGATACTTGACTGTGTGGTCCCAGTCTTCCAATAAAAGACCACAGCACACGTAACTCTGGGTAGGAGCTGGCTGTGGGTCAAAAAACCCTTCTCTGCTTGGGATCAAACCCGCGTCCTCCTAGCCATAAGTTCCAGACACTAAGCACTTTGCCACGGCAGCTGGAGTATTGTATTGTAGTGTATTGTATTGTATTGTATTGCACTGCATTGCAGTGTATTGCATTGCATTTTATTGCATTGCACTGCATTAAATTGTATTACATCACCACAGTGTATCACCACCATTTTTCTTTCTCCTCTGTGCAGGTGTGTATGTTTATTATTGAAGTGGTATTTTTTGCAAGAATTTTGCCAAGGACAGCCCTTTTGTTGCCATGGGTTCTCTTACTTTTCCATGGAATGGCCACCACATTTCTGTGTGAGAGCACTCTCCAGCGCCAGATGTTTTAGACTCGACGCTCTTAGTCACACGATTCAGTTCGAACAAAACAGCTCAATGGAACTGTTCACTTCACACACAGCCGACGGTGAAGGTTACCAGAAAGTTGGCTGCAGCTGTCAAGCTTTGTTACAATGTGAAAAAAGGTCCATTTTACATGACTCCTTGATGTCGACTGAAGTCACCTATGGCAGGAAAATGTCTACTCAATGAAACTTGCCTACGACAGCAAAAGAGGTTTTAATCTCGTTACTGCCCAGCCTGTAGAATTCAGGGTCATACTAATATCACTGATGACATCAAAAGAAGGGAAATAACTGTGGAAGGCTGAAAATTTACACATTTGATCTAGAATGGTATATCTCCAGACATACATTTTCTTACTTTTTGTCTGGTTATTCTGGATACTGATTCATGACTTGGAACACCACTTTCTGCTGATTTTTCTTTTTCATGGCAGTCAAAGTGTAAAGAAAAGAAAAGGTGAGGAGTAGACAGGTGTGCACTCACGTCCAGCGCAGGTGGGGCAGCACTGACCCGACTCCGGGGCCACCAGGTTCTCCACAGGGCAGTTGGCCACGCTGGGACACGTCTCATGCAGACAGCTCAGGTGGCCGTCCTGACACCACCACAGGCAGGTAATCATAACAATAATAATGATGATGATGAAAATAATAATAATAATGATGATGATGATAATAATAAGAGGACATTCAGCATATCCAATCCAATGATGTAAAAGCTCAAGGCGTTTACAATGAAAAGCACAATGATGTGTATATTCTAAAAACACACGCAATACACCTGCACGCATAAATCCTCCCACTCCAATCCCAACCCACAAACCCATTCCACATAAGATGCACACACACACACACAGAGTTTCACATACCCCACAATGGCAGGTGTCACAGACATCTCCGTTAGGACTGAAGTCTTCTCCGTCCCTGTAGGCGATGCCATTGTAGTTACAACCTGCAAGAAACCCTCAGCCACTGAGTAACTGGTCAATACACTGCACATGCTCATATTTTTAATGGATAATCATGCACAGGTGTATTTACTTCTACTTTCTTGAACGGACATGCTTCAATCAAATAATGTTTTGTATTGTATTCTCAAAATGCACATCGAATATGAAGATCCATTTTCTAAATATGAGTGTGGAAAAACTCACCAAAAAAAGACAAAAACACTATTGAAACAACACAGAAACAACATCAAAATCAGCACACACATAAAAGAACTACAAAAACAGTGAAATCCAAAAGTATTGCCCCACACAAAACATCAGAACAACGTTAATTTAAAACAACACAGTTGCAACATCAACAAGATACAAAACTAACTGGAACAACAAAACTGAAAACAGTACATAACAATATCAACTACAACACACAAAAACAAAGACAACAAAAACACTGATATCTCAAAATACAGGCCCATGATGTCACACACTTTTCTCCACCCCAACTCACTGGCACAGACAGGCAGCACTGTAATGGCACAAAAAACGAAACAAACCACACACAAAAAAACCCAACACTGAAATCTCAAAGTACAGGCCGCTGACGTCCCACACACCACTCACTGGGGCAGACAGGACAGCACTGGCCAGGCACAGGCACAGGATTGTCGCAGGGGACGTAGCACTCCACCTCCATACAGGTGACCAGACCCCCAGTACAGGCGCACGACACGCAGGGGTTGTTGGGCACGATGAAGCTGGTGTTGGACGCGTAGTGACGGTCCTGGTAGTCACAGCCTGGGGGGGGGGGGGCCACAGAAACCATGGAGTGACAGCATTCCACAATGGACTGGAAAAATACTTACAGAGACGCACAACAACAGACCCACACATCTGACAGACCTGGAGAATGTGGTGAAAGTTGGCGCCCCAACTGACTCTTCGGAGAGCTGAGGGAGAAGAACAGTGGGGGGAAAGGGGAGTGAGTAAGCTAGTGTGTGTGTGTGTGTGTGTGTGTGTGTGTGTGTGTGTGTGTGTGTGTGTTTGTGAATGAGAGAGAGATTGTGTGTGACAGTGAATGTGAGAGCAAGAGAGAGAGAGAGAGAGAGAGAGATAGGAGTTGGGTGATGATACACAGAAACAACGATGCACTCACAACATGGCAGAACAGACTCAAAAGGCAGACAAGACTCCTTTTTTTTTTTACAGAGACCCAAAGCTATGACACACAATCAGCAGACCTGGAGGAATCTGGTGAACAGTTCAGTGCGGCGCCCCAACGACTCTTCACAGAGCTCAGAGAGAGGAAGATGAAAAAAGAAATGGGGATTTCATTAAGATTGAGTGAGCTAGTCTGACTGTCTGTGTTTGTGTAACTACGTGTGCAAGAATGTGATTGTCTGTTATGTATGGCAGGGCAAGTGGAGGTGGTGATTCATAATTCATCAGTACCTTCCTTTGTAAAGTTTATCATTAATATTCCCTATTCACAAGTACCTTCGTTTTTTGTTGTTGTTGTTGTAATGCTTATCATTTAATTCGCTATTCATAAATACCTTCCTTTGCAAAGTATATAAATTTATTCATCATTCATTAGTACATTCATTTGTAAAGTTTATCATTACATTTACTATTCATAACTCCCTTTCTTTGTAAATGAAATAATTTTATTGATTATTCATAAGTTTATCATTTTTGTCAAAGCCATCTCCTCACCCCTTGAAAGTCGGTCATTTTGCTGACCCCCCCCCCCCCTCTCCCTGCCCCCGCACACCAGGGGACAAAGCAGGACAAGCAAGCGACACGTTACCTTTGCACTGAGGACAGCACTGTCCGGGCAGCTGCTCTGTCAGAAGGCAGTTTACTGGTGGACACTTCTCCTCTTCACACACCACGTTCCCGTCCTGTGCATCAACATCACTCATTAACATCACTCATCAACATCATTATCATCATCAACATCACTCATCATATCATTTCATTGTCCCTTTCATTTTCTTTATTACTGAAACAGGAAAGAAAATGCTTCTGGTGGTAAGATGATGTTTGCTCTCCATTCCCTGCCTCGAAATGCCAATCATATTTTTATGAGAAAGTACATACAGCACTGCTGAACACATCCCACACACAAGACTGTGTATAAGAAGATTACAACCCCAAGAACAACTATTCAACTACCTTAAAAAAAAAACCCTGTCAATCCACCTTCATCCCTCACTGTAAAAAGCTGAAAACCTGTCAACCCCCCTCACCCTTCACTAAAAAATCAAAAGCTGAAGACCTGTCAACCCCCCTCACCCTTCACTAAAAAGTCAAAAGCTGAAGACCTGTCAACCCCCCTCACCATTCACTAAAAAGTCAAAAGCTGAAGACCTGTCAACCCCCCTCACCATTCACTAAAAAGTCAAAAGCTGAAGACCTGTCAACCCCCCTCACCATTCACTAAAAAGTCAGAAGCTGAAAACCTGTCAACCCCCCTCACCATTCACTAAAAAGTCAGAAGCTGAAAACCTGTTAACCCCCCTCACCATTCACTAAAGAGTCAGAAGCTGAAAACCTGTTAACCCCCCTCACCATTCACTAAAGAGTCAGAAGCTGAAAACCTGTTAACCCCCCTCACCATTCACTAAAGAGTCAGAAGCTGAAAACCTGTTAACCCCCCTCACCATTCACTAAAGAGTCAGAAGCTGAAAACCTGTTAACCCCCCTCACCATTCACTAAAGAGTCAGAAGCTGAAGACCTGTTAACCCCCCTCACCATTCACTAAAAAGTCAGAAGCTGAAAACCTGTTAACCCCCCTCACCATTCACTAAAAAGTCAGAAGCATTAGCGTCGCGGACTGACGGCTGGGAGGACGCGGGTTCGAATCCCAGCGGAAGTGGGTTTTTCGGCCCGGGGCCGGCTCCTACCCATTGTTGAGTGTGCTGTGGGCTTAAATGGGGAGAATGGGACCACACAGTCGAGTGTCATCCACTTCAAGAATGCGTCTTTGGGTGTGTTGCTCTAATTACCTGACCAACACTGCAAGTGTCTGTATCTCTCGGGCCTGGTTAACGCCGGGATATCATTATGACAGGAAGCGTAGAGTACAGCCTTGTCACGCAGTCCCAAACCAAAATGGACCTCCATAGCAACATCGTCATCATCATCGTCATCCTCCTCCTCCTTCATCGTCACCAGTATAAACAAAACAGTCTCAAAGTCTGTGGCCTTTCATGCCCTGCTCTCATGGTGACCTCAGTTTCGATACCCCTCCACTTCCGTGCTTGGGGTGAGTCCTGTCAATGTCGTCAGTGTCGGCAGATTCATGGGGGGCTGTTGTTTGAGAGACGTGGTGGCGGTCTTCACTCTGGGAGGGACGCTCACTCAGTCTGGCTCCGCGACTAAGCCATTATTGTCGTTAGTAGGGGGCTTAGTAGGTGGTGTCCCAAGTACGTTAAAACAGAACAGGCACCACTGAACACCACCGAAGTGACTCAGCAGCAGTGCAGGGTCTCCTCTGGTGTGTGGCCTCCTGGCGACCTAACATCGATGGTTCCCTGTGGACTGCCGATGCTGGAACTGCGACGGACGAACCCGGGTGTGGCAGTGTATGGGGGAATCTAAATGAGCGGCGTGGGAGTAATGCCACTGAAACGGTGCAGATGAATGGGGCAGCAAAAAAATAAAATAAAATAAAAAATAAAGTCAGAAGCTGAAAGCCTGTTGACCCACTAACACTGTAAAAACCTGTCCACTGTTCCACTCACCAGACAGAGGCAGCGCTTGCAGTTGTCAGGCTGGAAGGACTGTCCGTTGTTGTAGAGGAGGTCATCGTAGGAGCACATGTCGCAGCGCGGGCAGCAGACATCCTTACGGGGGTGGGTGCACTCCACCACACACTGCTCCCTCTCACACTCCACACGCCCCTCCTGTCAACAAAACTCACCCCATCGTATTCCTCACATTCCTCTGATGCTGCCATGCCAACCTGTCACGTTGTTCCCCGAATACCTATGACATCATCACCACAACCTGTCATATTCTCCCAATACTTTTGATGCATTCATGACAACCTGTCACACTCTCCAAATACTTTTGGCATCATCACGACAACCTGTCATATTCTCTCAATATCTATGAAGCATTAATGGCAACCTGTCATACTCTCCAACTACCACGTCATTATGACAACCGGTCATATTTTTTTTCAATACCTTTGACGTCTTCACAACAACCTTTCACATTTTCTTATCTTTGACATCACCATGGCAACCTATCACATTCTCCTCATACGCATGATGTCATCACGACAACCTGTCACATTCTCCACATACCTATGATGTCATCACGACAACCTGTCACATTCTCCTCATACGCATGATGTCATCATGACAACCTATCACATTCTCTACATACCTATGATGTCATCACGACAACCTGTCACATTCTCCACATACCTATGATGTCATCATGAGAACCTATCACATTCTCCACATACCTATGATGTCATCACGACAACCTGTCACATTCTCCACATACCTATGATGTCATCATGACAACCTGTCACATTCTCCACATACCTATGATGTCATCACGACAACCTGTCACATTCTCCACATATCTATGATGTCATCATGAGAACCTGTCACATTCTCTACATACATATGATGTCATCATGACAACCTGTCACATTCTCCACATACCTATGATATCATCATGACAACCTGTCACATTCTCTACATACATATGATGTCATCATGACAACCTGTCACATTCTCTACATACCCATGATGTCATCATGACAACCTGTCACATTCTCTACATACATATGATGTCATCACGACAACCTATCACATTCTCTACATACCTATGATGTCATCACGACAACCTGTCACATTCTCCACATACCTATGATGTCATCATGACAACCTGTCACATTCTCCACATACATATGATGTCATCATGACAACCTGTCACATTCTCCACATACCTATGATGTCATCATGACAACCTGTCACATTCTCCACATACATATGATGTCATCATGACAACCTGTCACATTCTCCTCATACGCATGATGTCATCATGACAACCTATCACATTCTCCACATACCTATGATGTCATCATGAGAACCTGTCACATTCTCTACATACCTATGATGTCATCACGACAACCTATCACATTCTCTACATACCTATGTTGTCATCACGACAACCTGTCACATTCTCTACATACCTGTGATGTCATCATGACAACCTATCACATTCTCTACATACCTATTTTTCATGATGACAACTTGTCACATTCTCTACATACCTATGATGTCATCATGACAACCTGTCATATTCTCCACATACATATGATGTCATCATGACAACCTGTCACATTCTCTACATACCTATGATGTCATCATGACAACCTGTCATATTCTCCACATACATATGATGTCATCATGACAACCTGTCACATTCTCCACATACATATGATGTCATCATGACAACCTGTCACATTCTCCACATACCTATGATGTCATCATGACAACCTGTCACATTCTCTACATACATATGATGTCATCATGACAACCTGTCACATTCTCCACATACCTATGATGTCATCATGAGAACCTATCACATTCTCTACATACCCATGATGTCATCATGACAACCTGTCACATTCTCCACATACCTATGATGTCATCATGAGAACCTATCACACTCTCTACATACCTATGATGTCATCACGACAACCTGTCACATTCTCTACATACATATGATGTCATCATGACAACCTGTCACATTCTCTACATACATATGATGTCATCATGACAACCTGTCACATTCTCCACATACCTATGATGTCATCATGAGAACCTATCACATTCTCTATATACCCATGATGTCATCATGAGAACCTGTCACATTCTCTACATACCTATGATGTCATCACCACAACCTGTCACATTCCTCACATACCTATGATGTCACCACCACAACCTGTCACATTCCTCACATACCTATGACATTATCGTGACAACCTGACATAGAAATAATCTCTGATTTCCTTGCTGAAAAGGCTGACAGCTGATGAAAATAAATACCAAACTCTTTGGAAGTTGGATTTTCTTTTCCTTCTTTTTTTGCTTTCTTTTTAATCCAGAAAAAACACAACCCAAAATCAGATTGTAATGCTACCATACTGGATTCAAAATTGTAATCATCTAAACATCTTACACAGCACACTCTTCAAACAACCAACAACAACAACAACAACAAAAAAAAAAAAAAGGAAAGAGAACAAAACAATGAAAATCAAAGAGATCAAACAAAATTTTTCATAACTATGTTGACTTCCAAAATGCTTCACTATTCTCTACTAGATCATTCTGGCCTTTAGCAAAAAACAAACAAACAAAACCCGAAGAAAAATAACACACACACAAAAACCCCACCAACACAGCCAACCTCTCTCACCTTACAGGTACAGGTCTGACAGTCATCGTCAGGATGAGTGAAGCGGGCGTTGTCCTGGAAGGTCTGGCCCATGAAATGACACACTGGTCAAGACACACACACACACACACACACACACACACACACACACACACACACACACACACACACATATGTATGAAGGGTGCATTAGGCAAGTGGTTAAAGCGTTGGACTTTCAATCTGAGGGTCCCAGCTTTGAATCTCGGCACCTGGTGGGTAAAGGGTGGAGATTTTTCTGATATCTCAGGTCAACATATGTGCAGACCTGCTAGTACCTGAACCCCTTTATTGTGTATACGCACGCAGACGATCAAACACGCATGTTAAAGATCCTGTAATCCATGTCAGTGTTTAGTGGGTTATGGAAACAAGAACATACCCCTGAAAACGGAGTATGGCTGCTTACATGGCGGGGAAAATAAACAAAATGGTCGTTCATGTAAAGTGTTACATGGCTATCTGAGCGTGTATGTGTGCGTGCCTGAAATCTGACTGAACGACACTGGAAACGAATGATGAGCACCCAATGGCAGCCATCAGTCCCAGGTAGGCAGCCTGTTGTACAAATGACCCCGAATTTGTAAAGCTTTTAGAGTTTCCGATTGAGGATAGGTGCTATATAATTAGCCACATCAAATCAAATCAAATATATATAATTCATATATGTAGTCTATACTGTAATACAAAGCATAATTTCAAATCTGCCCATATACTGCATCAACTGGTTCATCAAATCAGAAACTAACATTAATAGCCTCAATAACACTGAAGAATATGTTAAAATTTTAAGGGTTGCTCGTTACACACTGTGTGTGCATGCATGCATGCATGCATGCGTGTGTGTGTGTGTGTGTGTGTGTGTGTGTGTGTGTGTGTGTGTGTGTGTGTGTGTGTGTGTGTGTGTGTGCGTACATGCATATCTGTAAGTGTGCCCGCCCATGATTATATATATATATATATATATATATATATATACATATATACAGAGACAGACAGACAGACAGACAGAGACAGAGACAGAGAAATATATCCATGTTAAAGTGTGTGCCCATGAAAGCGCAAACAATGTGGACATGTATGTGTATGTGCAAGCGTGTACAAACCCATGAACTGACCACATCACTCCCCTGACCAAATGGCATACCTGTACGGTGTCCAGCAGCTTACCTGGACAGGTGGGGCAGCATTGCTGGTCCAGCCTGATGGCATTGAGACAGGTGACTTCTGGACAGGTGATGGTGGTGCACTGGACATTACCTGCCTGCAAGGCACACAGGTAACCAATGAATGCCACTTTCACACCCACACCATGTCCACAAAGCGACCTGCTGTGAGTGCAGGAGGCACGGGACGTGAGAGTTGAGACGTAGGCATCAGAATACGACTTGGTAGCAACATCAAGTCACAACAGCTTACAGCGATTTTTTTTCTCATCTGTCTTCCCAATATGTAATTCCCTAAATACAAACACTCATAATAATGTACTACAAGTGTGATTTCCCCTCCATTAAACAATTTTATACATGTAGCACTTTGATCATAGTAAGTAGAGAAATACAGGCTGTATACAAAACTGAACAGCAGTAATGGCTATAGCAGCAGCAGCAGTGATTAAGAAGACATAACAGTCATGGAAGCTGCCACAATACAATGCATTAGACAACACCCTGGAACTCATAAGGACTTCTTTCTGCCCAATCATCTTCCATATTCCAATGATAAGACTTCCCCATATAAATATTGATATAAATTATGGCTATTCTGTTCTTGAATGGTTGATACAAATTCCTGGAATAATTTCAGAGTATATTCGTAACTTTTTTTTTTCCAATTCACACACAGTGCACACACTCTTTCATTCACGAAGATAACCTTCATGCATTCTTTGAAGCACTTTCTCTCAAAGCAACACCAGCTTAACACAGCTTACTTATCACCAAGAAAAGAACAGACACACACATCACTCTAAACCGTGTGCACATCAAACAGTGACACCGACAGTTAAACCTAATCAGTGACGCCCTACCTGACAGCTGAACACGCCACACCCATCACTCCAGTGACGCCCCACCTGACAGCTAAACAAGCCACACCCATCACTCCAGTGACGCCCTACCTGACAGCTGAACAAGCCACACCCATCACTCCTGTGACGCCCTACCTGACAGCTGAACAAGCCACACCCATCACTCCTGTGACGCCCTACCTGACAGCTGAACAAGCCACAACCATCACTCTCATAGACACCCCACCTGACAGCTAAACAAGCCACACCCATCACTCCAGTGACGCCCTACCTGACAGCTGAACAAGCCACAACCATCACTCTCATAGACACCCCACCTGACAGCTAAACAAGCCACACCCATCACTCCAGTGACGCCCTACCTGACAGCTAAACAAGCCACACCCATCACTCCAGTGACGCCCTACCTGACAGCTGAACAAGCCACAACCATCACTCCAGTGACGCCCTACCTGACAGCTGAACAAGCCACACCCATCACTCCAGTGACGCCCTACCTAACAGCTGAACAAGCCACACCCATCACTCCTGTGATGCCCTACCTGACAGCTGAACAAGCCACACCCATCACTCCAGTGACGCCCTACCTGACAGCTGAACAAGCCACACCCATCACTCCTGTGACGCCCCACCTGACAGCTGAACAAGCCACACCCATCACTCCAGTGACGCCCTACCTGACAGCTGAACAAGCCACACCCATCACTCCAGTGACGCCCTACCTGACAGCTGAACAAGCCACACCCATCACTCCTGTGATGCCCTACCTGACAGCTGAAAAAGCCACACCCACCACACCAGTGACGCCCTACCTGACAGCTAAACAAGCCACACCCATCACTCCAGTGACGCCCTACCTGACAGCTGAACAAGCCACAACCATCACTCTCATAGATGTCCTACCTGACAGCTAAACAAGCCACACCCTTCACTGCAGTTGACATCCTACATGACAGCTGAACAAGCCACACCCATCACTCCTGTGATGCCCTACCTGACAGCTAAACAAGCCACACCCATCACTGCAATTGACATCTTACATGACAGCTGAACAAGCCACACCCATCACTCCTGTGATGCCCTACCTGACAGCTAAACAAGCCACACCCATCACTGCAGTTGACGCCCTACCTGACAGCTGAACAAGCCACACCCATCACTTCTGTGGTGCCCTACCTGACAGCTAAACAATCCACACCCATCACTGCAGTTGATGCCCTACCTGACAGCTAAACAAGCCACACCCATCACTCCAGTGACGCCCCACCTGACAGCTAAACAAGCCACACCCATCACTCCAGTGACGCCCCACCTGACAGCTAAACAAGCCACACCCATCACTCCAAGTGACGCCCTACCTGACAGCTAAACAAGCCACACCCATCACTCCAGTGACGCCCTACCTGACAGCTAAACAAGCCACACCCATCACTCCAGTGACGCCCTACCTGACAGGTGCACTGCTGACACGGGTCGACCTGGGAGTTGAAAGTGAGTCCCTGTGGCCGCACCACACCTTCGTACAGACAGTCAGTGCACAGGGGGCAGCACCCGGACACTTGGATGGGGTGGCTGCACGTCACACTGCACTCCTGGTCCTCACAGCTCACACTGCCACTCTGTAAGGTGGACCAGAGAGAGAGAGAGAGAGAGAGAGAGAGAGAGAGAGAGAGAGAGAGTGTACAGAAATTGTGTTGTATTGTTCTGCATTGCGTTGTGTTGTATTGTGGTGTACTGTAATGTACTGTACTGTATTGTATTGTATTGGTTTGTACTGTGTTGTATTGCAGTGTACTTTATTGTACTGCATTGAATTGTATTGTACTGCATTGCATTGTGTTGTATTGTACTGTATTGCATTGCATTGTACTGGATTATATTGTATTGTATTGTGTTGTACAGGTGTATTTACTTCTTCTTTCTCGTACCAATATGCTGACTTATCTTGGTAGTGTTCAGTTGTGCTGGTTCCGATTTAACACATGCAGGATACCAGCTGCAAAGTCCCTCACTGATGACAGTAACTGTTCAGTTGTGGAGCAAGCTCAGTCTTCACTGTTTCTTATGTGCCAAGAAACCTGCGAAGTTTTTTGATAATTTCAAATTCAAGTGTGAAAATTTATACTTTAACAAAGTGTCTATAGTCATCAGTATGTGCGACAGGATGCTAAACAAAATTCCTCCTCCTCCAAGTGAACTACAACCCTTGTTCCAATGAAAATCACTTCAATGACACACATGCTGGGTAAGTATTCAACACACAGACTAAAGGTCAATGTTGTAGCTAAAAATAGAGACCAACGGAAATCGCCTCACTAGACAGCGGCACTGGCGACAGGGGTTGTTGGGGTGGGTGAAGGAGTGACCGCTGGCGAATCGCTGACCCTGGTACTGACAGTCGTTACAGGCCCCACAGCCACACTCGTCCATCACAGGGTCGCTGCATCGGGACTGCTCGCACTGCGCCCGCTCACAGCTCACAGTACCGTACTGACAGCACAGGGGAGAGAACCAGTGACGTGATGATCATTTGTGTCACGAAGGGTAGTTGTGCTATTTGAAATGTTTCTTTTTTCTATCCAAAGACACCCCCCCCCCCCACACACACACACACACACGCACACACACACACGCACACACACACACACACACACACACACACACACACACGCACACACGCACACACACACACACACACACACACACACACGCACACACACACACACACACACACACACACACACGCACGCACGCACACACACGCACACACACACACACACACACACACGCGCGCGCACACACACACACACACACATACACACCCGTAGCCGAACACACACATCACATACATACAAAGAAACCTCAAATAATTTTCTTTTTTAAATCCCAAAACCTACATATATTCACATACACACATAAACATGCACAGACACACATGCATGGACACACACACACGTACACAATGAAACTTCAAAGAATTTTTTTTTTCAATCCCAAAACCTAAGTATATTCACACACACACACACACACACACACACACACACACACACACACACACGCATGCATGCATGCACGCATGCACACACACACTCTCTCTCTCTCTCACTTACACAACTGACAATTACTAAGAAAGGAAGAATGATGTCAGAGCAGATAGAGTGTGTAAAAGCAGACAACAGACAGAGACAACGACACAAGTTGAGACAAAGAATGAGATAGACAGATAGCAAAAAGACACAGAAAAAAAAAATCAGAAAATCAGATACTGTTGCCAGAATTCAGACTCCGTTCCCAATTCAAAAATAGATAAAAACAGTTATACCAGTTACACAAAGAGAAAGAGACAGGCAGACAGACAGACTGACAAAGATGATGAGCAAACTCCAGAAAAGCTCCCCCACCTCACAGACACACTGACGACAGCGGTCAGAGGGGTCGTTGAAACGTTGCCCTCTCTGGTACACTTTGCCGTCCATCTGACAGTTGTTACACTCCAGACAGCACTGGCCCATGGCTGGGTTCTGGCAGTTCGCTGCTGGACACGCCTTCCTCTCACAGCTGAACGTCCCGTCCTGTGCAGGTGATGACAGACAAGACACAAAATGATACTTTATTATCTCTAAAAGATAAGTTGTTGACACATCTGCTGACAAAAAGGCAACATGTGTATTAGTTCCACAGAACAACACATGATTCAAAATGAATAACCTGCCAGCCCACAATACTGTATGATTTGCTGTGAGAACCAAGAGCTGACAAGGTACACTTTTTGAGTCACGAAAACTTGCATGACCTTTTCAACCATGCATTAACCAAATTCCTTTGAGCATTAACAATAGTGGAATCATTTCAACTTTCTTGGAAAAGCATGGGTTAAAAAGATGATTTTGCAAAATTATACACACACTACAATTAACAATAACAATTTTGCACCCTCTCTCTCATCAGAAAACTCTCACAAAACAGAAAATATATTGTTCCAAAGAGAACATGAGGCAAAACCATCATGTTCATGTGTGAAACCGAAAGGTTACCAGTATTTACATTTTCCTCTGAAAAATATTTTGTTAAACTTTACCATGGACACACACACACACACACACACACACACACACACACACACACACACACACACACACACAAACACACACATACATACATATATGCACACATACACACTGACAACCAAACCACAGGGTTATTACACAGAATCATGTCAACACATGTGTGAGCCAGACATCGTACTCCCCTAAAAAACTGACCCTGCAGAAGCACTCTCCACACACATCGTTGCGATCAGGTAAGGACTGTCCGTTGAAGTAGCGGCGACCTTCATACTGGCAGTCACCACAGGTGGGGCAGCACCCGTCTGTCACAGGGTGCAGACAGCGCACAGGTGGGCAGGTGACAGGCTGACAGGTGACACTGCCCTGGGAACAGGTGCACTCCTGGCACTCCTCCTGGTAACCCTCCCCGTCCTGGTAGTGTCGGCCCTGTCAACCCACATTACACAATGGTTTAAACCAGTGGCTACCCTGTCAACCCACATTACACAATGGTTTAAACCAGTGGCTACCCTGTCAACCCACATTACACAATGGTTTAAACCAGTGGCTACCCTGTCAACCCACATTACACAATGGTTTAAACCAGTGGCTACCCTGTCAACCCACATTACACAATGGTTTAAACCAGTGGCTACCCTGTCAACCCACATTACACAATGGTTTAAACCAGCGGCTACTCTGTCAACCCACATTACACAATGGTTTAAACCAGCGGCTACCCTGTCAACCCACATTACACAATGGTTTAAACCAGTGGCTACCCTGTCAACCCACATTACACAATGGTTTAAACCAGTGGCTACCCTGTCAACCCACATTACACAATGGTTTAAACCAGTGGCTACCCTGTCAACCCACATTACACAATGGTTTAAACCAGTGGCTACCCTGTCAACCCACATTACACAATGGTTTAAACCAGTGGCTACTCTGTCAACCCACATTACACAATGGTTTAAACCAGTGGCTACCCTGTCAACCCACATTACACAATGGTTTAAACCAGTGGCTACCCTGTCAACCCACATTACACAATGGTTTATACCAGTGGCTACCCTGTCAACCCACATTACACAATGGTTTAAACCAGTGGCTACCCTGTCAACCCACATTACACAATGGTTTAAACCAGTGGCTACCCTCTGTCAACCCACATTACACAATGGTTTAAACCAGTGGCTACCCTGTCAACCCACATTACACAATGGTTTAAACCAGTGGCTACCCTGTCAACCCACATTACACAATGGTTTAAACCAGTGGCTACCCTGTCAACCCACATTACACAATGGTTTATACTATTGGCCACTATGTCAACCAACAATACACAATACTTTATAATCTCAACAAGACAAATTAATTTGTGGTGCAGAAACACGTAAGCAATACACAAAAATCACTGTATTTCAACATATATACATAAAAAGACTTCGATGAACTTGTCTTTTTGACATTGTTTTGGGTCCTCTTTCCCTGGTTTTGAGAAGTGATGGGGATTTTACTCTGAAATAACTCATTTGTGGTTTGCTAGGGTCGATCAGCATGAACAAAATGAATTGATTTAACTGATTTCATATATTTTACAAATAAACTGCACAACTCCAATGCATTTGACAGCATTGACTTCATTAGTGTTGTAAACCTGAAAGTTATATTCAGGTACCTTCCATGTTTCTCAGTGAACTGAAATCAAGGTATATCTATTCGTATAGTTGTTACTAGTTATATTCATCAGAACATGAGTTATGATGCAGGAATCATGAACAGAAAGGAGGTGTGTTAATCCCTCACCTGGAAGTAGCACCCCTCGGTGCAGACGGGGCAGCAGTGGCTTGGCAGGGACACGGGGTGGGCACAGGGCGGGGAACAGTCCTGCGGCACGCAGCGCACCTCCCCCCTCTGACACTGACACGTGCGGCACGGGTCGCTGGGGTCGGGGAACCGCTGCCCGTCCCCGTACTGCCGGTTGTCGTAGAGACACTGCGCGCACTCCTGGCAGCACGGGCCCTGCACCGGGTGGCTGCATGACACCGGTGCACACGCCCTCTTCTGACAAATCACGTTGCCGCCCACACACCGACACGTGCTGCAGGGGTCGGCGGGGTCAGGGAACATGGCACCGTCACGGTACTCCTGGCCCTGGTAGTCGCAGTCAGAGCACTCTGCACAACACCCCCGTCTGATCGGGTAGCGGCACAGCGCTCGTGGACACTCCTTGGGGTAGCAGGAGATGTCACCTCTCTGACACTGGCACTCCTGGCAGGGGTCCGACACGTGAGGGACCCGGGCACCCGCCCGGATGGTGCGCCCTCTGTACAGGCAGTCACGGCACTCGGGGCAGCAGGGGCCCTGCGTGGGGTTGGAGCAGGTCACCTCCGGGCACTCGGGTCGCCTGCAGGTCACCGTGCCATCCTCACAGCGGCACTCCCCACAGGGATTGTCCGGGTCAATGAAGCTCTGCTGCTGCACGTAGTTCCGGCCGCGGTACATGCAGGCGTTGCAATCCTGGCAGCAGCCTCTGTGCACCGGGTGCTGGCAGCTGACCGCAGGACACACCTTGCGCTGACACTCCACGTTCCCGGCCACGCACTGACACTGCTGGCACTCGTCGTAGGGGTCGTTAAAGATGGTCCCGCTCATCACTGTCTGCCCCTGGAAGTCGCAGTCCTCACACACCGGGCAGCAGTCCTTCATGGCCGGGTGGCGACAGCGCACCTGGGGGCACGACTTAGGCTGGCAGGTGACCTCCCCTGACTGGCAGAGACAGGAGATGCAGGGGCTGCGAGGGTCGGGGAACGACTCCCCGTTGGGCGTCTGGATTCCATAGTAGTTGCAGCCTGCAGTCAACAGCATGCTTTGAGTGAAAACCTGTGTTCTTCTGACACCGGCTCAACACTCTCAATCGGATCAATTACTGACCAGACAGAACGACAGAGTGACCAGAACTTGTACACAAATTCCTTTACCTTCGTCATTTCAAATACTTGTTTATTAACACGATATTTCTACTGATGCAGAAAAAAACCACGTTTACAGAAAATGTCTGGGGACAAGAACAAAAAAAGAACACATGAAACAAAACATAGAAATAAAGTACATGGATATCATAATGGGTTGCAAGAACTTAAAAACTTTATCCTTGGCACAATCCATTGCAGAATACTTTATCAATTGAGTGAACTCCATTGTCTACAATCACCGGAATGGATAACATAAACAAAATTCTTCCTCCTCCTTGCAACCAGATGTTCCAAGCTAAATTTCATCCCTTTTCCTCACCGCCACTTGAGGTCAGACGACAGGAAATGTTCATTCTAACATCCAACACCAGAGGAAAGCCGAGAACAGGAACAACCCACCATTGCAAACTGGACAGCAACCTTCCTGACGCGGGTGTCTGCATACTGTCTGCGGGCAGGTCCGTCGCTTGCACTGGACGCGGCCCTGGCGACAGAGGCACTCCTCGCAGGGAGAGTTGGGGGGGGAGAAGGTCTCCCCGTCGTCATAGCTCAGCCCCTCCCACTGGCACAGCTTGGGGCACACCGGGCAGCACTGACCCGCCATGGGCATCGGCCGGGCACAGGTCAAGGTTGGGCACGTGATGGGGTCACAGGTCACCGACCCTTGCTATGGGAGAACGAACACATTTATATGATAGTGTGCAATAATTATACAGCATGCACTTATTCCACAGATGAAAGTATGATTTTAAGGATGATATATGGAACACTTCATACACACATACACGGGCACAAACCATCATACCCATTAACTATTAATTTTCAGAGGTACACTGTACTGCACTGACAAAAATTGTACACAGATTAACACTCATAACAGTAAGTCAATAAATAAATAAAAGTACCAATAAAGCATGAAAAAATGAACAGATTCTTCTAAAGGGTATATACATTCTCATTTGTATTCAACTCCCTAAAATATTTTTCATTTCTATTCAAGTACTCTAGAAAAGAGAAACCCTGAAATATTTCTCATTTGTATTCAGCAACTGTAACAGAACCAACAAAACAATCAAAACTATGCATGCACATGTATACAGACACCAACACCTGATGTACACTGTTAACAAAATCTCTAAAAGATTTCTAATTTGTATTTAACTACAATCCCTGAAACAATCAATATTATGCGCGTACACACACACACACACACACACACACACACACACACAAACAAACAAACAAATACACACACACATAAACACACTCACGCACACCACACCACAACACACCACACCACAACAGACACACACACACACACACACACTAACACACACAAATATCTACACACACACACACACACACACACACACACACACACACACACACACAACCCCCACACACACACCTGACATGCACACTGCTGACAGGAGTCCTGGGGGTGGAGGAATCGCTGCATGTTGCGGAAGATGCGACGTTCGTACAGACAGAAGTCACAGCGGGGGCAGCACTCTTCAGGCAACGTGGCGGGGTGACTGCACGGGGTCGAAGGGCACGACCGCGGATCACACCTCACCTCACCGTCCTGTCGTGTCAATTTCATTTTCTGTCAGTGTGATCCCCATCATGCGATGTCTTTATCGTACTGATGCTGGAATATCACAGCACTAAAAATAATGTGGCTTGTGTTTTTGATTGGATGCTTATAGAATTTGAATAGAATGGTATCTGTCAGCCAGCGTGGAATTCTGTGGAAGGACACAAGAAGAAACAGCTGATGCTCAAAGAGCACTTTTCCTAAATTAAACATGATGAAATGGACAATGTTTCAGCTAGTGATTTTTTCTTAGATTAACTGGGATGAAATGGATGTTTCATAGAGAACTTTATTTCGCTCACATAATTTATGACAAAAAAGGAATTTCTTAATTACTGTCCTTATTAAAGAAAACTTAGTCCAAGATTTTTCATATCATTGTAAAACAATGTATATATATATATATATATATATATATATATATATATATATATATATATTGGAGACATTCCTTCTGGAAGTAGGTCCTGTATTATTGCCCAGTAAGCAAATAGTTACCCGAAACATCCAGAGGGCGAACGATTTGTAAGAGGCAGCCGCAAACGGTCTTAACCTGAGGCCTTTTTTCTTCTATTTTTGGACTGCTTCTACCAATAGATTAGGATGGTCATTGAAGATATGGATTATCATTGATAGTTATTTTTGCTTTTAATAAAAAGAGAAATTCAAAAACAAATTACAAAGTGTTCTGAATTATTTCAAACTATATACCGTTCCTTGTTTCATCTGCCTTTCCCACATACATGTTACATCAGTAAAAAATAAAATGCAAATAGTTCTATACATCGATATCAATCCGTTCAATCCTGGGGAGTTTACAGCCATGGCAGGCTTCCATGCCATACTAATCATTTCAAACAGAAAATTTACTGATTCTCTGCCAAATGACAAGTACACACATTCAGAAATACTGTAGAAGTCAGTTCCCTCTCCTCACTGTTTATGCACAGGTATGAACACGAACATCTTTTTAATGAGACAGATTTTAATGCCAGAGCAATACTCGTGTGCCAGGCTGAATGAGTTCAGATGCCCTCAAATCTAGAAGTGGAGTGATGGCCTAGTAACGCATCCGCCTAGAAGCTGGAGAATCTGTGCACAGGGGATCGATTCCCAAACTCGCCAGTCTGTCCTCACCCTTCATTAAAACTTGAGTGGTGGTCTAGATGCTAGTCTTTAAAATGAGATGAAAAACTGAGGTACCTTGTGCAGCAAGCACTTAGCAAATATGTAAAAGAAAACAAGGAAACAAAAGGGTTGTCCCCAGCAAAATTCTGTGGAAAGATCCATTTTGATAGGAAAACAAATACACTTGCAGACAGAAAAAAAGTAAGGAAAAAAAGTTGGCACTGCACTGCAGCAACAGAATCTCACCATGGAGAGAAGTCCGAATTTCACACAAAGATCAGTTTTGACTGAGAAATAGAATATAAACAGTCTGAGACTATAGCATCAAAACATTTCTGCATCACGCAGTTGATATTTCTTCTCCTCTAATCATTTAACTCTTTCCATACGAACGGCGAAAGAGACGACGTTAACAGCGTTTCACCCCAATTACCATCATCAAAATATTGCAAGCGGAAGGCTCTTATACTGAAGACGTGAATGTTGACAAAAAATACCACAATTCTGACGACGGAAGCTAAAGGTTGGGTCATTCAGATATCCACTGGACATCCGATGGGTCTGTGTAGAGGAGAAGAGAGGACTGGCCGTACTGAGTGAGTTAATTTCTTATTCATCTTATTCATTTGTTTCATCTCAACTCACATCTTCCTTTATTATGTAGTGAAATTGACCACAAATATGATGTCTGTGAACTTAATCAAAAGCATTTGAAATCATAAAAAAATGAATAAAATGCCATTTAAAAATCACATTATAACAAAGGAATATTCAACAACAGCAACGCATACACAAACAAATCTTCTGGCATTACGTCAACGAAAAATGATCACTAGATGGGAGCAGGCAGTTTTAAAATGTAAAAATACACAGAGAAACCAGTAAGGAGATAACCCCCGAAAAGTTTTTCTCCGATACAAAAAACAAACAAACAAAAAACAACAACAACAACAAAAAACACACAGACAGATGAAAGCATGCACGCACCTTGCAGACACAAACAGTACACACGTACCTGACAGACACAAACAGTACACACGTACCTGACAGACACAAACAGTACACACGTACCTGACAGACACAAAAGCACACACGTACCTGACCTGACAGACACAAAAGCACACACGTACCTGACCTGACAGACACAAAAGCACACATGTATCTCAGACACAAAAGCACACACACACACCTCACAGACATAAAAGCACACACATACAAAAGCACACATGTACCTCAGACTCAAAAGCATACACATACCTCTCAGACACAAAAGTACACATGTACCTCACAGACACAAAGTACACATATACCTCACAGACACGAAAGCACAAGTTTCAAGTTTTAATTATCCTTTCACTCCTATTGGAGTATGGAGGATTACTGCAAAATAATCTTTTCATACCCAGAACAAACATTTCCAAATACACATCAATGTCACATAAAAGTTGAGAAAACTCAAATGTCTTTTAACTCCAAAAGTGTGGCAAGGCAACATTTGCAATTGTAACCATCTTACTTACAGTTAAAATTACTTTTTTGCCTCCTTTGAGCATATTACAAAATTTAAAAACCGATTTTGGAGACAAATATTTTTTAGGAACATATCTATTTCGTAACTGATCATAACTGGGACATTCCATTATAAAATGAAACTTATCCCCAATCACAGACATGTTACAAAACTTACAAAGCCGTAACTCTCGTGGTATGCAAACGTACCTGACAAAAGCATATACTTATCTCGCAGACACAAACAGTACACAAAAGTACACATGCACCTGACAGACACAAAAGTACACACGTACCTGACAGGCACAGACGGTACACTGGTCGCCGGGCCGGGAGAAGGTCTGACCCTGTCGATACTCCTGTCCGTCCAGCATGCACACCTGGGGACACTCTGGGCAGCACTGACCGGGGGGTGTGACAGGTGACAGACACCTGACCGCTGGACACTCCGACCTCTCACACGTCACTGACCCGTCCTGCACAAAGGGTGACGGGGCTTATTCTGTTGAACTTTCTTACTCCAGGCACGAGGTAACTCGTACCATCATTACTTCCCCCTGTGGACCAGGTGCGAATACTCTTGTACCACCACACTGTTCTAACTTCGTTTATTCTTGCTTGGTACAGTTAGCGTTCTAATTTGGACCGTTTACACTGGTTCTGGGAGTATGAAAACGAAGCTTTCTTCAACTGATTAAATTAACAACAAGAAAAATTCTCTATTTATTTTCACTGTTTCAGTAAACCACTCTACTTTTTACTGCAGTTGTCTCATGCAGTGCTGGTCCTGTGGAGTTGTAGCAGGCATGGAGCTGTGGAGGAGAACAAGTTAATGTCCCGTCACACATAGTGGTGAGTGTAGACAGTTTGTTAAAGTATTAACTTCCACATATTGATATTATCATTTAAAAGGTAGGAGAGGAAGGGGGGTGTGCTGAATGGTGAGGAGGGGGAAACAGACTAGACAGAGGGCAAAATCAGGAACAGACTAGACAGAGGGCAAAATCAAAGGAATATCTGAAATAGAAATACAATAAAAGAACATCACTTAATGAAATTCATATAAGAGAAGTCATTAATAAAGAGAACTGATAATGAATATAAAAAGTCAAAAACGCTGATGTTACCAGTGACTTGTCATGACACACTTTTGTGCAAGCAAGGATGTCAGAGCAATGATTCAATGATTAAGTACTGTAGATTTTACGCTGGTGCTTTATTTTTCCCAGTATTTGTTGGTTTGTTCGCAGTGCCACCAGAATACCAGAAAAAAACAAACAAAAATGGATGGAAATATCCAAGCATATAAATGCACAGATATATCTGGTAGTCTCTCTTACTCTCTCACACAGTATCAGTATCAGTAGCTCAAGGAGGCATCACAGTGATTGGACAAATCCATATACGCTACACCACATCTGCAAGCAGTCTCACACCTCTCTCTCACACAGAAATATAATAATGAAAAAATGTAAAAACGATCACAGGTTTGAAAGTAAAGTAAATAGCTATCAATTCAAACAAAAAACCAAACAAACATTAAAAAATAATCAAAAAACATTATAAAAAAAATTACAAACTGCTCCATGGACTTTTTAACAACAACACCACGCATTTCTTTTTTTCTTTTTTTTTCCTTTCCTTTTACCTCTGTTCCATTTTCTATAAGGCAGAGGGAGGGAGGGCGGTGGGGGTGTGGAGGGGAGGGAATGCTGAAGCCTGGACACTTACCAAACACTGACAGAACGAGCAGGGGTCACCACCAGGAGGAGAGAAGCGCTGACCGTTCCTGACCCTTCGCCGCTGATACACGCAGTCCTGGCAGCTTGGACAGCACTGGTCCCGAACTCTGGCCGGGTGGGTGCAGGGGGGAGTGGGGCAGTCCTGCTTTGTACTGGAGCAACTCACCTGGCCTTTCTGTGCACACAAACATAACGCAGTCATATATATGTATACACAGGTAAAAATTTGTGTATATATTCAGATGATGTATTCATGTACACAAGTTAAAAAAGCGTGCACACATCAACATAACGCAATCAAATATACGTATACAAAGGTAAAAACTTGTGCATATATTAATATAACGCATTCATATAACTTATACACAGGTAAAAACGTGCGTATATATTAATATGATGCATTCATGTACACAAGTACATGAATATATAAACAAAATGCATTCATTTATACATTAAAAAATGTTTTGTTTTTTGCAAACTCTTGCATTTGATATCATTATAGATTAAAAAAAAAAATCCCACATATTCACAAAGACATATTATTCAAAGCCATCTTTTCTGAATTTTGGAATTTATGAGGTACTGTGAGATTTGAAAATGTACTATCCAAAGAATCAAAATGAAAAACCTAACACAAAACAGCAGCACTGTGTGTGTGTGTGTGACTGTGTGTGCATGCATGAATGTGTGGGCGTGTGAATGCGTGTATGCGTGTGTGTGCATACATGCATGTTTTTCACATGGGCATCTCTCACGGGCTTGTATGTTATCATTACAAATCTGTTTACTGATCCAAAATGTAACATTTAATTACAGATGTTATAAGCATGTAGCAAAGCAAACACCCACATCAGTACTTTAAGACATACACTGAGACACACACACACACACTTACCCACCAATGAACACACATTATCACCACCACCATCACCACCTACACAACCATCACCACAAACACTGCACGCACAGGGGTGTCCATCTGACTTTCTTTCTTTCTTTTGCGTTCGACAGCTACGCAGTCAAGGTCGAAGTCCGAGGGATGCCACAAACTCGGACGTCCGGCGAAGATCGGCTACCGTCCCCCAGGGCCCTTTGAGGCTGAGGGCCCGGCACCGTCTCCCCCCGGCCATGGTCCAGGAAGACAACACCACATCGGTCTAGCGTTGTCTGCGTAGCCATGTGCCGTAGAGTGCGTGCACAGCCGGTTTTGACTAGATCACGCCCCTTAGAGAGGCCACTGTGGCGCCGTCTTCGGTGATCTCCTGTTCTGGTAACGGTTTACAGTTGGCCGGGTTTTCTCTTGGGAGTTTTCCTTCTCTTGGAAGGACTGCCTGCTGAGGCTAACGGACTCCATCTGCCCGGGTTTGAAATCAGAGTTGTCCTTCTCCTAGACTATGTGGGTCCACGGCACCTTATTCCATATCATTTGGTGCAACTCCCAAAGGGAGGGCTCCCCCATCCGCCACCCGGGGGGACACGCCCCTACGCCGTATAGTCCCAGCGCGAGGTGTCCATCTGACGATCAAGAAGAAACAAGAAGGCAAGCAGCACACAAGCAACACTCACCTGACAAATACACCTCTCACAGGCATCTCTGGGCGACACAAAGCTCTGTCCATCCTCGTAGTAGCGAGCGTAGTAGTCGCAGCCCTCGCAGATGGGGCAGCACTGACCTGCCACCTGGCGGGGGCTCTGACAGGGAGCGGGTGGGCAGTGATCTCGCTGGTCGGTGCACATGATCTGGCCTGCGGGGAAAGCAGAATAAAAAAGGAGAGTCTGGAGAGTGGGAACGTTGTGAATTTTTGAGGGTCAGTTTGAAGAGTGAAAGTGTGTGTGCAGTGTGTGTGTGTGTGTGTGTGTGTGTGTGTGTGTGTGTGTGTGAGGATGTATGTGTAAGCATGTGTGTGTGTATGTGAGTGTGCGTGTGCACATGCATGGTCAATATTTCACACATATACACAAAAAAACCCACACATTTACCTCACTGCTGATTTACATACTCAATAACACACAAACATGTGTGTGAGCTTGGCAGGGGAGACCAAGGCAGACACAAGAATGGTGTAAAGAGGGAGTGCAGATTAAGCAAATCAATGGTAACAATGCACTGATGAAAATCCACCCGCACATACAGACACACACACACAATGCTCACAAACACACACCACAAACACACTAACATACATACACACGCCCATCCAGCCACACATGTACAATGCAGACTGTATCCAGAAAAGTGAACAACCTGAAGAGAAAACTGTACTCACCCTCTTCGCACACACAGCGGCCACATTCCGTCTGTGACACCACCTCTCCATACTTATACTCTCTTCCTTGATACTCACAGCCTGAAAGATAACATCACATGCTGCATAAACATACTAATATACATAATACATGCACTATCACCTGAAACATATACATTTAACTCACTCATCCCTGAGCCCGAGCAATGCCCCGGCATCAAAATTTGTTTCATTAGCTCACTCGGGACGGACGGAGAGTTTTCTCCCTTGCTTTTCCCTACAGACTGCCCATTTGTTATGGTTAGGAAAAAAATCACAAAACATAAAGAACAAAATGAAACTCGCTGTACTTGACCCACTGACCCCTCTCCTCTCGTCACGTGTACACCCACCTCCCTCCCTCTTCACTGCCCTCCGAATCTGAGTCACTGTCATTACCTTCTTCCTGGTAGCTTTCTTCACTGCAGATACTTTATTCAAACGTCTTCATCATCCTCGTTGATGTCTGAACCTTCAGTATGAAGCATTTCAATCACTTCAGCAGCAGCAAAAGCTGCTGTTATGGTCTATTTTGCTAAAAACAAATTTCCACTTGTATCGCCTGCGACACCATTTTCGATACATATACAGATTAGCTTGTCATGTGGGGTGCCAAAGTCAATCACTCGCCAGCGAGTGTGTTGTTACGGAATCTCACGATGAAACTTTCTATTTGACCCTTAACATGTTCTCAATGCCCCATGTAGCTGCAATTGTTATGCTACCTCACAAGGAAAACATAGAAAAAATTCTAATTGTTAAAACCACTATCGTGTTCCGTCGTCAGGAACGCCACAGCGTGCCATCGTCCAGAGGGAGTTAAAATGATGTACATGTTCCTATATGTGCACAAACTACAAACACAGGAAATTAATTTCTACTGTATTTCCGGCTGTGTTCCCTATGTATCAACTGGGAGGAATTCCGGTCAAAATTTCAGTACATTTCTTTGGATTTTTTTGTTTTTTGTTTTGCATTAACTCATTCCTTAGAGGCGTGTGTCGCTGATTGCCGTTCACCGCCAGACAGGTGGGCGAAGCAACCCGTTTTTTCAAACCAGTTCATCAGCTCATTATTATACATTAAACTGCTAGGTAAGGGAAGTAACTCCAACTTAATTTTTTTCCCTAACTGGTATGCGAAGTTTCGCTCCAAAAATCGAACGATTAGTGTGTGGGGTTTTTTTATCCGGTTTTCCACAGTGATATGGTAAAACGTCAAAGGCTTACTGCACAGTAAGTGCTCAATGAAATTATGATGGACTCTTGCAGTGAATTCGACCCAGCTGATGATGATTTGTTTTATAATTCATCCGATAATTCTTGGGAAAGTGAAGAAATGGAATTAGCAGCCAGTCCAAACAAAGTGGCGGACATTTCAATCAAGAAGATAACCCGCAACCTTCAACGTCATAAGAAGGTGATATTTTAATATTTCTGTTTTTAATTTTAAGTTATAAGTAAACCTTTGAATCCTTCATCTTGAGACTTCAGCAATTTGTGTCAAAATTATATTTCAGTCTTTATGTGAAGTTCAGTAGCGACTGGTTCAGCGGTTGCTATAGATTTGTGCCTGAAGTGAAGCACCCCTTCCTGTTGATCCAGCCAGGCCAAAACATGCCAGGTTGGGAGGATTACACTGGCAGAAGACCTTATATGGCCGAAAGGGTTAAATGATACATAACCTATCACAAGAAAAAAATGGAAAAAAATCAAGCATACACTGTCACCTGAAAAAATACCAGTAAATTATGCATTCAGTATCACTTCTTTTACTCTCCTTTTGATGATATAAAATAAGGGGAAAAAAAACTTAGTACAAAAATATTACATTTAATGTCCATATAAAACAGAAGGCATCACTGAGCTTTTTTTACTTATAAATTCCTTCACCTGCCATCTGATTCGATATGTGAAATTCCGCAACTATTCTGCTTTAACTGACTTCACAGTAATGAAAATAAAAATTCATGAATGCCTTCCAATGTCAGTATATGTATGTGTGTTACATGTGCGTGCTTGTGCACATGTGCCAGTGTGTTGCATGCACATATGAGCGTACATGTGTAATTTTTCCATTATTTGTGCTGTGTGCAAATAATCCTCAAATAATAAGACTCTTCAGATACAGAATTTAAAATCAGGCAATTACAAAACTGACATTCCTTACCATGCACTTACAATATTTACAAAAGAGCTACGCATATGATATTCTGACATTATTCGCTCCATTTTCATCATTCTTTCTTACGTGTATGCATGCAACTCTCTCTCTCTCTCTCTCTCTCACTAATTTACACACACACACACACACGCGCGCGCGCGCAAACAGCCAGCACACATAAACACACACACACAAGCATATGCACATACCTACATATTTCCACCAACCCTCCATTTCATCAATATCCCATTTACAAATGCAAACCCCAGCATTGGCCCCTTCTGATCCCCTTATACTTTCCCAAACAGATCCAAGCAGCACCATCTGACACACAAACCAACCACAACATCCAGCCTTCAATCATCTCCCAACTATCTACCAGCTACACACACACACACAGTGACAAGTTCAAATCCCCTCACCCACACACACGGGGCAGCAATGGCCCGGCGGAAGATCTGACAGGGCGCAGGGCAGACGCTGGCAGGGGGGTTGCACCTGGCACTGCAGGTTGCCACGACGACACAGACATTCCTGACAGGTGTTGCCAGGTATGGTGATCTTCCGCCCTTCCTTCACAATGCGCCCTTCATGCAGGCAGTCTGGAAACATACATTTCCAAACATTATTTTTTGGTTAAAAATAGTGGGGTGGGACTCTGGTTTCAAGGATTCTAGAGAGGTACTCTCTCCCACAACATGTTGGGAATTGATCTAAAAAGCTAGATGTTCAGGAAAGTAATTCTCAAAACATAAAGAAAGTGGTGCAGTCCCCACCCTCACACATCGCCCGTTATCCCCCACACTGTCTCACATTCCAGTGTTTGATCATTCCTCTCCTATTCTTCATCTCTTTACATTAAAACAACAACAGACATCCTTCAACTGACCAAACATTCCATAACTAAAGGTAAATCCTGTCTTGAAATAAATTACAAAAATAAGGAAGGAAGGCAGCTGAATGGTAAGACACTGGGAGGAAGGCAGCTGAATGGTAAGACACTGGGAGGAAGGTGGCAGAATGGTAAGACACTGGGAGGAAGGTGGCAGAATGGTAAGACACTCGGAGGAAGGTGGCAGAATGGTAAGACACTCGGAGGAAGGTAGCTGAATGGTAAGACACTCGGAGGAAGGCAGCTGAATGGTAAGACACTGGGAGGAAGGTGGCAGAATGGTAAGACACTCGGAGGAAGGTGGCAGAATGGTAAGACACTGGGAGGAAGGTGGCAGAATGGTAAGACACCTGTCTGCCAACACAAAGCTCGTGATGGTGTGGGTTCAGTTCCTGCTGTCGCCCTTTCTCCCATCAGTGTCTGACTGGAAAATCAGACTGAGCGTCTACTCATTCGGATGAGGTGATAAACCGAGGTCCCGTGTGCAGTACACACTTGGCGCTCTGAAAAAGAGCCCACGGCAACAAACGGATTGTCCTCTGACAAAATTGTGCAGAAGGAATCAACTCTTGATAGATTCAAAAATATACAGCTTTGGGTTATGCTGCTGGTCAGGCATCTGCCAAGCAGATGTGGTGCAGTGTATATGGATTTGTCCGAATGCAATGACGCCTCCTTCAGAAACCGAAACTGAAATGATACACAAATAATCTCTCAGTTTACTGAAGGTACATCATACCTTGGATCAAAACACAAAATGACCCCTCTTTCATGAACATTTTTCAAAATGAAAAAAGAACAGTAAAATAAAAAGCCATATCTAAACAGAATTCCTTCTTCTTCGTCATTCGTGGGCTGCAACTCCCATGTTCACTCGTATGTAAATGAGTGGGTTTTTACGAGTATAACCGTTTTCACCCCGCCACGTAGGCAGCCATACTCCGTTTTTTGGGGTGATAAACAGAACCATTCTCGTTCTTTCTGTACCCACCTGTGCAAACGGGGCAGCATTCCTCCAGCATGGGAACTCCGTGGGTGCACTGCTGTGTGCACATTTTCTGTCGTCGACAGCTGACCACCCCTCCCCGACACTCACACAGGTCACAGGGGTTCTGGGAGGACAGCCAGGTCTGACCTTCGTCGTACTCACGGCCGTCATAACTACATTCTTCAAGACAAGGACAATACAAACAGTTTTTTACCACCTTGGGGATTAGGATCCATCTTACTTATCTAAGCCTGCTGACAATACACAATAGAAGACAGCCCATACATGTATACAAAAATGATATCAAAACTGCGGAACATTCAAAATACCACTAACACACACGCACACACTCCAAAACCCACACAAAGAGAATCTGTTGTGACAAAAAGAGTAATACAATACAACACAATACAAACCATAAAATTCAACATCAGCCCTGTATTTGTATTTCTCTTCTTTTGTCACAACAGATTTCTCTGTGTGAAATTCGGGCTGCTCTCCCCAGGGAGAGCGCGTCGCTACACTAAGAGCGCCACCCATTTTTTGTTTTTTTTCCTGCGTGCAGTTTTATTTGTTTTTCCTATGAAAGTGGATTTTTCTACTGAATTTTGCCAGGGACAACCCTTTTGTTGCTGTGGGTTCTGTTACGTGTGCTAAGTGCATGCTGCACATGAGACCTCGGTTTATTGTCTCATCCGAATGACTAACGTCCAGACCACCACTCAAGGTCTAGTGGAGAGGGAGAAAATATTGGCGACTGTACTATGATTCGAACCAGTGCGCTCAGATTTTCTTGTTTCCTAGGTGGACGCGTTACCTCTAGGCCATTACTCCTCTAGGCCATCACCCTGGACACAAACCATCCCCACCATCTTCAGTACTCACTAGGACAGACAGTGGCCATCAGCACAGTACTCACTAGGACAGACAATAGCCATCAGCACAGTACTCACTAGGCCAGACAGTGGCCATCAGCACAGTACTCACTAGGACAGACAGTGGCCATCAGCACAGTACTCACTAGGACAGACAATAGCCATCAGCACAGTACTCACTAGGACAGACAGTGACCATCAGCACAGTACTCACTAGGACAGACAGTGGCCATCAGCACAGTACTCACTAGGACAGACAATAGCCATCAGCACAGTACTCACTAGGCCAGACAGTGGCCATCAGCACAGTACTCACTAGGCCAGACAGTGGCCATCAGCACAGTACTCACTAGGACAGACAGTGGCCATCAGCACAGTACTCACTAGGCCAGACAGTGGCCATCAGCACAGTACTCACTAGGACAGACTATGGCCATCAGCACAGTACTCACTAGGACAGACTATGGCCATCAGCACAGTACTCACTAGGACAGACAATAGCCATCAGCACAGTACTCACTAGGACAGACAATGGCCATCAGCACAGTACTCACTAGGACAGACTATGGCCATCAGCACAGTACTCACCAGGACAGACAGTGGCCATCAGCACAGTACTCACTAGGACAGACAGTGACCATCAGCACAGTACTCACTAGGACAGACAGTGGCACAGCACAGTACTCACTAGGACAGACTATGGCCATCAGCACAGTACTCACCAGGACAGACAGTGGCCATCAGCACAGTACTGACTAGGACAGATAGTGGCCATCAGCACAGTACTCACCAGGACAGACAGTGGCCGTCAGCACAGTACTCACTAGGACAGACAATAGCCATCAGCACAGTACTCACTAGGACAGACAGTAGCCATCAGCACAGTACTCACTAGGACAGACAGTGGCCATCAACACAGTACTCACCAGGACAGACAGTGACCATCAGCACAGTACTCACTAGGACAGACAATAGCCATCAGCACAGTACTCACTAGGACAGACAGTAGCCATCAGCACAGTACTCACTAGGACAGACAGTGGCCATCAGCACAGTACTCACCAGGACAGACAGTGGCCATCAGCACAGTACTCACTAGGACAGACAATAGCCATCAGCACAGTACTCACTAGGACAGACAATAGCCATCAGCACAGTACTCACTAGGACAGACAGTGGCCATCAGCACAGTACTCACTAGGACAGACAGTGGCCATCAGCACAGTACTCACTAGGACAGACTATGGCCATCAGCACAGTACTCACTAGGACAGACTATGGCCATCAGCACAGTACTCACTAGGACAGACAGTGGCCATCAGCACAGTACTCACCAGGACAGACAGTGACCATCAGCACAGTACTCACCAGGACAGACAGTGGCCATCAGCACAGTACTCACTAGGACAGACAGTGGCCATCAGCACAGTACTCACTAGGACAGACTATGGCCATCAGCACAGTACTCACTAGGACAGACAGTGGCACAGCACAGTACTCACTAGGACAGACTATGGCCATCAGCACAGTACTCACTAGGACAGACAGTGGCCATCAGCACAGTACTCACTAGGGCAGACAGTGACCATCAGCACAGTACTCACTAGGACAGACAATGGCCATCAGCACAGTACTCACTAGGACAGACAATAGCCATCAGCACAGTACTCACCAGGACAGACAGTGGCCATCAGCATAGTACTCACTAGGACAGATAGTGGCCATCAGCACAGTACTCACCAGGACAGATAGTGGCCATCAGCACAGTACTCACTAGGACAGACAGTGGCACAGCACAGTACTCACTAGGACAGACAGTGGCCATCAGCACAGTACTCACTAGGACAGACAGTGGCCATCAGCACAGTACTCACTAGGACAGACAATAGCCATCAGCACAGTACTCACCAGGACAGACAGTGGCCATCAGCACAGTACTCACTAGGACAGACAGTGGCACAGCACAGTACTGACTAGGACAGACAATGGCCATCAGCACAGTACTCACTAGGACAGACAGTGGCCATCAGCACAGTACTCACTAGGACAGACAGTGGCCATCAGCACAGTACTGACTAGGACAGACAATGGCCATCAGCACAGTACTCACTAGGACAGACTATGGCCATCAGCACAGTACTCACTAGGACAGACTATGGCCATCAGCACAGTACTGACTAGGACAGACAGTGGCCATCAGCACAGTACTCACTAGGACAGACAGTGGCACAGCACAGTACTCACTAGGACAGACAATGGCCATCAGCACAGTACTCACCAGGACAGACAGTGGCCATCAGCACAGTACTCACCAGGACAGACAGTGGCCATCAGCACAGTACTCACTAGGACAGACAGTGGCCATCAGCACAGTACTCACTAGGACAGACAGTGGCCATCAGCACAGTACTCACTAGGACAGACAGTGGCAATCAGCACAGTACTCACTAGGACAGACAGTGGCCATCAGCACAGTACTCACTAGGACAGACAGTGGCCATCAGCACAGTACTCACTAGGACAGACTATGGCCATCAGCACAGTACTCACCAGGACAGACAGTGGCCATCAGCACAGTACTCACTAGGACAGACAGTGGCACAGCACAGTACTCACTAGGACAGACAGTGACCATCAGCACAGTACTCACAATGGACAGACAGTGGCCATCAGCACAGTACTCACTAGGACAGACAGTGGCCATCAGCACAGTACTCACTAGGACAGACAGTGGCCATCAGCACAGTACTCACTAGGACAGACAGTGACCATCAGCACAGTACTCACCAGGACAGACAATGGCCATCAGCACAGTACTCACCAGGACAGACAGTGGCCATCAGCACAGTACTCACCAGGACAGACAGTGGCCATCAGCACAGTACTCACTAGGACAGACTATGGCCATCAGCACAGTACTCACTAGGACAGACAGTGGCACAGCACAGTACTCACTAGGGCAGACAATGGCCATCAGCACAGTACTCACTAGGACAGACAGTGGCCATCAGCACAGTACTCACTAGGACAGACAGTGGCCATCAGCACAGTACTCACTAGGACAGACAGTGGCACAGCACAGTACTCACTAGGACAGACAGTGGCACAGCACAGTACTCACTAGGACAGACAGTGGCCATCAGCACAGTACTCACTAGGACAGACAGTGGCCATCAGCACAGTACTCACTAGGACAGACAGTGGCCATCAGCACAGTACTCACTAGGACAGACAGTGGCCATCAGCACAGTACTCACTAGGACAGACAGTGGCCATCAGCACAGTACTCACTAGGACAGACAGTGACCATCAGCACAGTACTCACTAGGACAGACAGTGGCCATCAGCACAGTACTCACTAGGACAGACAGTGGCCATCAGCACAGTACTCACTAGGACAGACAGTGGCCATCAGCACAGTACTCACTAGGACAGACAGTGGCCATCAGCACAGTACTCACTAGGACAGACAGTGGCACAGCACAGTACTCACTAGGACAGACAGTGGCCATCAGCACAGTACTCACTAGGACAGACAATGGCCATCAGCACAGTACTCACTAGGACAGACAGTGGCCATCAGCACAGTACTCACTAGGACAGACAGTGGCACAGCACAGTACTCACTAGGACAGACAGTGGCACAGCACTGGCCGGGCAGTTTGAGCGGCCGTGAGCAGGCCAGGTGCGCTGCAGGTGGGCAGTGGACAGGACGACAGCGGACGATGGAGTTGTTGCAGGTACAGTTCAGACAGGGGTTGTAGGAGGGGGTGAAGTCACCGCCATGGGGGTACATCACCCCCTCATAGTCACAGTCTGCACGACACACAACTTTCACACTCAGTTTCAAGGAGGTGTTAAAGCACAATACACAACTTTCACTTTCAGCTCCTAGCTGTCAAAGCACATGGGCCGATCCATGCACACTGCACCACATCTGATATATAAAAAAAGGAGCAAATCCTGACTTTCACATAAACCCAATGCACTGGTTAGGCCTTGAGAGCTTACCCCACATTTATATACAATCATAAAATGATATAAAACAATTAACAAAAAAACAGGCAAGGAGAAGAACATGGGATTTACCTTCCTTATTTACACAGTTAGAATAATACGTACAGCATCATTTAACCCATTGCACCCCAGGCAGGTTACAGCCTCAGAAGGATTCCCTGACATACTGATGGGAAAACAACAAAGGAAATATACTGAAATCAACTGGTTTTCCCCTCCACACTGATGGTGGGGACACAGCTGAAAATACTGCAGAGGTCAGCTCCTTCTGCTTGCAGTTTATGCATATGTAAGACCATGTTTTATGGAAACAAAGTTTGACACCAGAGCACTGCTCTGGCGCAGGGCTGAATGAGTTAATACACATGAATTAGTGATAAAAAAAAACACCAACAACAACAGCATACAAAACAGCATTCTGTAACCTTTTCGATTCTGATAAATGCACTCCTCCTAGCTACAAAGTAATTGAACAGATTAAAAGGCTATTATATTTTTTATATTCTTTTTGAATAAAACAATTTGCATATCAGCCAGTTTGGTGCATTCTTTCGAATAACATTTCACTGCCAATCACAAGCAAAATCAATACGTGTGACAAACATAAATTTCGCAAACAGACACAATTTGTGTATGTATGAATGCAAGTTCATGTGCGTGCATGTGTGTGTGTGTGTGTGTGTGTGTGTGTGTGTGTGTGTGTGTGTGTGTGTGTGTGTGTGTGTGTGTGTGTAGGCGCGCGTGTGCACTGAAGTATACCAATGCTCACCTACATTCTAATGTATCTTGCATTTGTAAAAAAAGGAAGAGAGAAACAGAGATACAGACAGTGTGTGTCAGAGCACACAGGACACATCCCCACCAACAAGCACTCCAACAGCACCATACAAGAACTGAACCCTGACCCAAGTCGCAGACAGGACAGCAGGCCCTGGGTGGGGTGACGGGGTTCTCACACCTGGCCGGGGCACAGTCCCTGATGGCACACCTGACCGTTCCTCGCTCACAGTTACATGTGGTGCAGGCATCAGGCTTAAACTGGGCCCCATCCTTGTACACCTCCCCCTGATAAAAACACTCTGGAGACAGGAAAGGTCCCAGAAGGCTGCATGAGATGGGAAGAGAAGGGAACAGAAAGCAACTGGAAACACAGAAGGGTATATAAAAAATAAAACAATAAAGGAAATAAAGGAAGAAAAGGAACAAGAGTAAAGCGGCTCTGTGGTGTGTGCAGAAATGCTCTGAAACAGCCATACATGGACAAGCAAAATGACTTATCTCAGTCTGTCTCTCTCTCTCTCTTCTCTTCCTCCCCCCCTCTCTCTCTCTCTCTCACTCTGTTGTTCATCTTATTAGTGGCTGATGATTTAGTTTTGCCCTCAGAGACAGTCATAGGTTTATAAACACAGCTCAATAACTTGAAAAATGCATCTCTCTCTGTCACACTCTCTCTACACCTGTAAAACATACACACACACTTTTTCACTTTCTCTCTCTGTAACACACACACACACATACTTATGCACACTACACATTCTATACAACATACCCCATTTCAAATTACACCAATGTACACACACAAAAAAAACCCAGAACATTCTGATGAAATGATAAATCAAGGTCCCGTGTGCAGCATGCATTTAGCGCACATAAAACACGTAACAAAAATAAATAATAAAAAAAATATTAAAAAACACCAAATAAGGGTTGTCCATGGCAAGTTCTAATTTTTTTCTTTAAAAATCCACTTTGGGAGAAAAACCAATACACTTGCAGACAGAAAACAAGGTGGGGCTGCACTGTAGCTACACTCCCTCCCTGGAGACAGCAGCCCCAATTTCACTCAGAGAAATCTGACAAAACTAATAGTACAATACAAAACAATACAATACAATCATAAATCTGCCTCACAGTATCAACAGAAAAATACACACACACACACACACACATACACACATGCACACACACACACACACACGTACACACATACATGTACACACACACATATACATGTACACACACACACACACACACACACACACACACACACACACATACACACATACATGCACACACATAAACACATGCATGCATGCACACACACACACACACACACACACACACACACACACACACGTACACACATACATGTACACACACACATATACATGTACACACACACACACACACAGGCACAGTGCTGACCTTGACAGACAGGACAGCAGTGACCATGAGGGGTGTAAGGATGATCACAGTTTGCTGGGGGACACCGCACCCTCTGACACTGTGTCTCTCCTCGCTGAAACATACACACACAACATACATCACGACAAGAAATAGTGTACGTGTGTGTGTGTGTGTGTGTGTGTGTGTGTGCGTGTGTGTGTGTGTGCGTGTGTGTGTGTGTGTGTGTGTGTGTGTGTGTGTGTGTGTGTGTGTGCGTGTGTGTGTGTGTGTGTGTGTGTGCGTGTGTGTGTGTGTGAGTGCGTGTGTGTGTGTGTGTGTGTGTGCGTGTGTGTGTGTGTGTGTGTGCGTGTGTGTGTGTGTGCGTGTGTGTGTGTGTGCGTGTGTGTGTGTGTGTGTGTGTGTGTGCGTGTGTGTGTGTGTGTGTGTGTGTGTGTGTGTGTGTGTGTGTGTGTGTGTGTGTGTGTGAAGCCTGACTGAATGAAACAGGAAACGCACGACAAGCGCCAAAGGCAGGTCTCAGTCTCTATCCAGGTAGGCAGCCTGTTGTGTAAATGACTGAAAATATGCGCTAAAAATTATCCATGTCAATCAATCAATCACAAGCAGGGCTATAGCACCCTCTGACACCAAGTCACTCCAAGCTGAAACACACACACACACACACACGCACTCACACACACACATATACACACAACATTCAGGGCAAATCAAACCGGTCAATCTATATACTGTTGCATCAAAAAATTCCTCACACTAGTATGAATAGTTCTTGTTTACTTAATCTCAACATTTGCAACAGACTATGCCTTCTTTAGACAACGATTTGAACACTTGGTGTTCAAACAGCAATAAACAGCACTTCCAAAACTGAAAGTGGCAATGGAATTAATGCAGCTTAATGCGTTGGTGGCTCAGTCACACAACCACATGAACTGTGACCACAGTGGGTGTGGGGGGTGAGGATGTCATGAAAACTGCCTTACTTTTAGAAGTCCCACTAGTAAACAAGGATGCCTAGACAAATAAATGGATAAGTTATCGAATTAATGAATAAATAAATTAAAGATAGATAAATAAATAAATGAATAAATAAAAACTGAAAATACAACACAGGACCACAACATTGCTGTCAGATGCTATCAACTGACTGAATTCCAAGACTCATAAATACAACATGGCATTTATTCACATACATGCAGACCAAAATAAAATATATGAAACATGCACACGAAATTTTATTTGCAATAATTTTCTTGGACAGATTTCTATCTGAACCAGGAAAAAGAAAATTTTTCCACTCACATCCTACTGGTGGTATGTGTGATATTCAGTTGTGTCCGACTATGACCATCACAACAGGACGACGCTACAGAACTTTTAAGTTGAAATCCAGAGCTCTGAAGACTTTTATTCCACGTTCAATCCACCTTTTAAATTCTTGAGAACTGTGTGTGTGTGTGTGTGTGCGCGCGCGCACTCTCATGTGAGACGTGTGAAAGTCCGTGCATGATAGGCTGTACCTTGTTCTAGTTGTGGTGTGTGTGTGTGTGTGTGTGTGTGTGTGTGTGTGTGTGTGTGTGTGTGTGTGTGTGTGTGTGTGTTTACTGAGCTTAAAACGTGACAATTGGTTATAATGAATGTGCAATATGTAGGAAGAATAATGTGCAATATGCAGGATGAATGTACAATGAATATGTCTAATGCTAACGTCCATATTCTAAATATATTTCTGTTTAATAATTACGATGTAATAATTAATTGCAATGTTTTTAAAAGCGAATATGTGAAATGCTTTTATTTGAGAACATATGTTTATTACTCTTGTTTAATCAAGTTATCCGCATGTGTGGGGTGGGGGGGGGGTGCGGTGCGGGTGTGTGCTGATTATCTGGTTGTGGTTTTCCGCAATTCATCTTTATTCTTATCTTATCTGTCTATTATAATCAATGTGCAGTATAGTAGGCTATGTTTATAATTATATTCAAATAATGTTTCTTAATTCTTTCTGTTTTTACATTAAGAATACTAGTTATTACCTGCAGTGTGTGGATGTATGTATGAAACGATGTATGTGATATTTTTTACATTTGTATCTTCGTAATATTTGTTGGGGCTGTTGTTGGCTTTTACAGTTATGGTCCCCATGTTGTTTACTTGTCTATGTTGTGATAATGCACCTGACCAAATTTCTCCAGTTGGAGATAATAAAGTTATTCTTATCTTATCTTATCTTATCTTATCAGTAGAGGAGGCAACTGCTGTCCCGATTATCTGGGCTTGAATTTGATTACAGTAAAGAGTGTCCTGCCCAAGTTACATCCCAACTCTCTCAGCCAAGAGGACTTTAGGGCAGTTGGTGTTGGGATAGTCCCCAAAGACCAACTTGCACCCAAGGCTGCAGCATTAAGAGCCAGTGAAATCTTGTCTCCTAGTTTGAGAGTCATAGTCCTTCGCAAAAGACAAAGCTTTAAATAATTCCAGTTGCAGCTCTCACTGTTGCTGTTGGCCCAGTTGTAAGCTTATGTCAACCTCTGACATGCCAAGTCATGGGTGCTTGGGTTTAAATCCCACTATCGCCCTTTCTCCCAGGTTGGACTGGAAAATCAAACTGAGAGCCTAATCATTCAGATGAGACGATAAAGCAAGTTCCCATGTGTAGCGCACACTTGGCGCACTGAAAAAGAACGCAAAGCAACGCGACTGTTGTCCTCTGTCAAAATTTTGTAGAAAAAAAATCCAATCCCATAGATTCACAAACATTCAATTCTGTAGAATACACCAATCCCATAGATTCACAAACATTCAATTCTGTTGAATAAACCAACTCTGAAAGGTACACAAATGTATCTGCATGCATCAAGGCCTGACTAAAGCGCACTGAGTTATGCTGTTGGTGAGGCATCTGCCCAGCAGATATGGTGAATCATACATGCATTTGTCCGAATGCAGTGACACCTCCTTGAGAAACTGAAACAGAAACAGAGGGATGACTGGGGTGTACCCACCTGACAGGTGCATCGCTGACAGGGGGAGGGGTGCCAGACATCCCCGGCCCCATACTGCCCGCAGTCCTGACACACGGGGCAACAGTCACCCTCCAGAACCGTGGGGCTGCGGCAGTTGCCCAGGTCAGGACAGGTCATCGCCGTGCACTCCACGTTGCCACGCCGACACACGCACCGTCCACATGGATTTTCGGGGCTGCTCACTGGCTGACCGGACGGCACGATCTGCCCATTGTAGTCGCACCCTGTGTGAGAGAGAGGAGGGAGAAGAAAGTTGGTTTAAACACATTTTATTCATTCAAGTAATTACAACCTGTGTGAGGGATTCAGGAAAAGGAAAGTGGTTTAAATACATTTCATTTTGTCAAGGACAGCGCCCTACGTCATGGAGGAGGGTGGTTTTTCAAGTGATTTCACTGGCTGACAGGAGTATGTGAACAACTCTTATCTATGACTGAAGGAAAAGATATGGATAATATATCACGGTGATCACAGAGACTCTCATTAGTCACACATTTCTTCTTCTACATTTGTGGGCTGTGACTCCCACATTCACTAGTACACACAAGCGGGCTTTATTACGTGATAGACCTTTTGTTACCCCTCCCAAGTATGCAGTCATTTTACATTTTCAGGGTGATGCATGCCGGGTATGTTCTTGTTTCACTAACCCACCGAAAGCCAACATGGATTACAGGATCTTCAAAAAGCATATTTGATCTTCTGCATGCGTATACACATATTGGGGGTTCAGGCACCTGCAGGTCTACACATCTATTGACCTGGGAGATCTGAAAAATCTCAACCCATTACCCACCATCATCATTATTATTATCATCATCACTGAAATTATCATTATCATCAGAATTATTACTACTGCAGCACACATGCAGGAAGTGTGTGTGAGAGCCCCTCACCCTGGCAAGACGGGCAGCACTGGTCAGGCAGTTGGACGGGGTAGGCACAGTTTGGAACGTCACACTGGATGTCCCGACACATCACCATCCCCGCCTGTCCATCAACACGAGCACAAACCGTCACTTTCTCATGCACTTCTTACCGAAGTACTGGCCCATTTTCAAAACCAGGTAAAACAGAGATCAAATCAAATTATGGTGCTTGGAACAGAAATATTGCATATACTTGTAATGGAGAAATACAAGTGATGAGGGGAGTTTACTTACGACTTTTGATTTGATAAAATGATTAAAGAATTCAAACATTAAAAGCAATGAATTTTGAGGATTAGATCTATCCTGGGATGGATCCATCCTGTTGGATCAATATCCTGTCGACGACGCCACTTTTGTAGTCATGTGTTTACCCGAGTGGTTTATTATGAAGGCGATGGTACCAGCCGCCGTGGCGAAGTGGTTAGCGTCGCGGACTGACGGCTGGGAGGACGCGGGTTCGAATCCCAGCGGAGGTGGGTTTTTCGGTCCGTGGCCGGCTCCTACCCAGAGTTAAGTGTGCTGTGGGCTTAAATGGGGAGACTGGGACAACACAGTTGAGTGCCATCCACTTCAAGGATGCGTCTTTGGGTGTGTTTCTCTAATTACCTGACCAACACTGCAAGTGTCTGTATCTCTCGGGCCTGGTTAACGCCGGGATATCATTATGACAGGAAGCATAGAGTACAGCCTTGTCACGCAGTCCCAAACCAAAATCGACCTCCATAGCAACATCGTCATCGTCATCGTCATCCTCCTCCTTCATCATCATCAATACAAACAAAACAGTCTCAAAGTCTGTAGCCTTTCATGCCCTGCTCTCATGGTGACCTCAGTTTCGATACTCCTCCACTTCCGTGCTTGGGGTGAGTCCTGTCAATGTCTTCAGTGTCGGCAGATTCATGGGTGGCTGTTGTTTGAGGGACGTGGTGGTGGTCTCCACTCTGGAAGGGACGCTCACTCAGTCTGGCTCCGCGACTAAGCCATTATTGTCGTTAGTAGGGGGCTTAGTAGGTGGTGTCCAAAGTACGTTGAATCAGAACAGGCACCACTGAACACCACCGAAGTGACTCAGCAGCAGTGCAGGGTCTCCTCTGGTGTGTGGCCTCCTGGCGACCTAACAACGATGGTTCCCTGCGGACTGCCGATGCTGGAACTGTGACGGACAAACTCGGGTGTGGCCGTGTGTGGGGGAATCTAAATGAGCGGCGTGGGAGTAATGCCACTGAAACGGTGCAGATGATGGGGCAGCAAAATATAAAGAAATAAATAAACAAATAAAAATAAAATAATAGTAATAATAAAATAAAGGCGATGGTACAAAAGAATTACTGATTTACTGAATTACAAGAGTATGAAGGTAAAAAGATAGCAAAGATCCGTGCGCTGGCCAGGGGCATATAGCAGGCCAGTCACAAAAGGGTTTTTCTATTGTTTTATTACAATATTAAGAGAAGATAAGAAGAAGAGGAGAAGACAATGCAGTAGAATATTAGGCAGCTGACTGTGTTTGCGACACACTTGACAGCGGTAGCTTGACAGCGGTACCTTGGAAAGTGACAGGCGGACGCTCAACAGCTTTCAGTTCAAATTCGAATCTGAAAAGTGTTATGCCACAGAGTTACCTCAGCATGGCAATGGTTGGACACCGTCATTGCAGTGAAACTGTCGTCCGCTTTTCGGCATGTGTTGTGAGCTGACTACGGTTAGTAGCCAGCTGAGCACTTGGCTACATACTCTTTCATTTAACAACAGAAAGTGAAACAGAAATGTTGCATGTACTCTTTCGTTTAACAACAGAAGCTTGGGTACCTATGGTTGTTGTTTTTCTGCCTGTATAAATGTAAAAGATACCCATTACAACATAACAAAGATTTCTGTACTTCATTTGTTAGTTTTTTCTGCCTGTTCAAATGTCTAAGATACCCATTACAACATGACCAAGATTTCTGTACTTGTTATTTTTTTCTGTCTGTACAAATGTAAAAACCACCCATTACAACATAACCAAGATTTGTGTACTTGACACCCTGTGCCATTCTTTCTTCCACTGACATAATGTAATGTCATAATACCAGTATTTGTCTCTTGTATAAATAGTGAGTTTTGAAACCTATCAACACAAACATTGACAGAAACTCTCCTCTCCCTTCTCCTCCCATGACCAATGTCATTTTAAATCAAAAAGGCCAATGTCATGAAGATTTTTCTTCCTGTCAGCTCTGCACATGATGCCCCAGGTGTCGGTGCTGTTACCTTGGACCCTCCTCCACATCAACCCATCCCTCTCACCAACAGTTTCTGTACACAGCTGATTTACCTGTCAAAGGGCACCACAGAAGTATACATACCTGACAGGCACAAGTAGAGCAAGGCTCATCACTCCATCTCTCCCCCTCTCTCCGCTCTCTACCATCACTGTCAATGCACCCTGCCAATTCACATTACACTATTAGTAAAGCTGATGAATTCCCTGCACAGGTTAGCCTCCCATTAACCCATTCAACCCTGGGAAGTTTACAGCCTTGGCAAGCTTCCATGCCATACTGATGCAGAAAAACCGCAGAAATGTTTTTCCTTCCAAGTTACATGTGGATGCATCCAGAAATACTGTTGAAGTTAATTCCCTTTGTTTGTGGTTAGTGTATATCTAGGACCATGACAACCACTTTAATTAGGCAAATTGTGATGCCAAAGCAATGCTCAGATGCAGGGCTCAGCAAGTATGTGTTTGTATCGGGTGTCCCAAAGAAAAGTGAACCGCTTTTTGACAAGTATTTTCTCAATGATAAAGAAACCGCATTCATCGAAAATTATTACACAGTAACCTTCGGGTATTATCAACAAGTCTACAAATTATCTAAAAGTTCGGACGCAAATTATGCGAGTATTGTCAAATTCAAAACAGCATGTCAAAAATAAATATCAGAGCTGTGCAATGTGACCTTCATCATGTTCATGCCAGCTGTCAGGTGTTGGCATCTGTCAATTTGTGTCAATCTAAAAATAGCCTGTCTGGGTGTCAAGTCTATTGTTTTTGTGCAAATTATGCGAGTATTGTCAAATTCAAAACAGCAAGTCAAAAATCCAATATCAGAGCTGTGCAATGTGACCATCATGTTCATGCCAGCTGTCAGGTGTTGGCATCTGTCAATTTGTGTCAGTCTAAAAAATAGCCTGTCTGGGTGTCAAGTCTATTGTTTTTGTTTTTGTTTTTTATTGTCGTCTGTATCCAAAATCAGTTCTGTCCAAAGTTTCAGTTTGGAAGGATCAACCATGCCTTTGAGTGAAAGTGATAAGGTTACCATTGAAAACTGTTTCAAGGAGAAAGACTGGGGTGGAAGAAGGATCGTAAAGTAATTTCCAGGCAAGGAGTGGAGTCATGTCATTGCAAATAGACTTATTGCTAAAAAAAAGCACTACAGCACAGGGTCAGTAGCACGTAAAACTGGCAGTGGGAGACCCAAGACTGCATGTTCGGAAGAGAACAAGGACCGTGTTGAGGAACTGATTCAATCCCAGGAGGAGAATCCAGGGACCCACAAATCTCTTAGAGACGTTGCAAGCGATTTACAAGTGAGCAAGTCTTCTGTGTAAAGAATGGTGAAAGAACTGGAGCTGAAGCCCTTCAAGAGGATACGGGTATCAAGAAGTGACTAAAATGTTAGAGGGAAAAGAAAAACTCGCTGCCGTAACTTGAATGACTGCCATTCGGCCATTGATGTGAAAAGGATCATTTTCACAGACGAGAAAGACTTTACGTTACAGATAGCTAAAAATCGCCAAAACGATCACGTTTATGGGAAACGGAAACGAGAAAGTCAGCCATCTCGCCTCCATCATGAGACTTCTAGATTTTCAAAAAAGATAATGGTTCCAGCTGGAGTATCCTGGAAAGGAAAAAACAAACATTAATTTTATTGACACTGATAGATCCTAGGTTAATAGTGAAAGCTACATTCAGTTACTGGATGACAATCTTCTCCCGGATTGTAGGCGTCTTTATCCTAGAAACAATTACGTGTTTCAGCAAGATGGGGCTCCTTCACACACAAGTAGGGTAACCCAGGCCCATCTGGAGGAGGCTACAACAGAATTCATCAAGAAGGATGAATGGCTTACTCAAAGTCCTGACTGTAACCCAATGGATTATGCCATATGGGACTCTCTGAAGGAGAAAGTTTACCAGAGAGTGAGAGACAAATTGACCGAGTAGGCGTTAAAGGACAAGCTAATTATGTCATGGGAGAAGTTATCGGTGGAAGAAATACGTAAAAGCATTTCTGCTTGGAAGAAACGGCTTCGTTTAGTCGTGGAGGAAGATGGAGGCCACATTGAGCATAAACTGAAATAAGTGAGTTTTCCTCAGATAGTGGATTTTTTGACATGCTGTTTTGAATTTGACATTACTCGCAAAATTTGCGTCCGGACTTTTAGATATTTTGCAGACTTGTTAATGGTACCCTAAGGATACTGTGTGAAAATTTTCAATGAATTCGCTCTCTATCACTGAGAAAATACTTGTCAAAAAGCGGTTCACTTTGTGTGTGTGTGTGTGTGTGTGTTTGTTTGTTTGTGTGTGTGTGTGTGTGTGTGTGTGTGTGTGTGTGTGTGTGTGTGTGTGTGTGTGTGTGTGTGTGTGTGTGTGTGTGTAGACTACAAATTAGAGTGATTAGCATGAATTAATCGACCCACTTTGCCTTTGTGGATCCATGCGATAACGCATGTAGTCAACATTCTGATGTCATTTTTTCCACGCAGTGAGGACTGAAGCCTTGAGGTCAACCAATCATGCAATGTATGTAACACTCTGTGGTCAATTCAAACTCGGAGCCTGACAATGTCATTAGCCGATCATGCATTAACCATCGAAGAGAAAAGCCAGACCTGTACAAACGCTAGTATACACGAGCTAAAACAACAACAAAAAAACTATATAAATATAAAATAATACACCTAAAAAGCCTAAAAAAAAAACTTGCCAAAAAAGTTCCCCAAAAGTAATGATAAACAAAATGAAGAACATCAACAACTGTTCTTAAATAAAATCACCAAGACAAGTGAAAGATTATTTTCAGCCCAAAATTAATTGGGGAAAAAACATCAAACTTGAAAAATGCTAGATTACCACTTAAAAATTTGCATTTATTCAGAATGTGTGTGTGTGTGTGTGTGTGTGTGTGTGTGTGTGTGTGTGTGTGTGTGTGTGTGTGTGTGTGTGTGTGTGTGTGTGTGTGTGTGTGTGTGTGTGTGTGTGTGTGTGTGTGTGTGTGCAAACACTGTGTATCAAAGTGTGTTTCAACAGAGCGCAAGTCAAGTCAATGTATAGTTTACCTGTGCAGTTGAGAATTCGTCCAGTCACACCATCATACCATTCACGTTTACACTGTCCGCAGACATTGGTACGACACACAGCGGTGGGGTGACCTGCACACACATTGCATAAAAAAAATCCAGTCAAATGTCTCACAACCTTTCATGATAATCATGGCAGTGAATTCATATCGTGTGTCCAGGGCTCAGCATAGAAAGGTGGGACCCAGTCATCTCCTTCCACAGTGTTAACCTTCCTCAACCAGTCACATACCAGTTCACACCAGGGTGGAGTAAGAAAAACTCGGAATAAAGTGCCTTTCTCCAAGACACAACACTATGCCGAAATGCAGCCTCAAACCCCGATGACTCATGGACACTGGATCAGAAGGCCACTGTCTGATTCTTCCACAGCACTTCCACATACATTGTGTATATGAATATTAATAAATAAATATACATAAATTAATACCATGGATAATTCCTGGGTAAAATACTGAAAACTCTGAATTTCAAAAACGCGAACCACTGACAAACAAACGATGATAAACTGAATAGGTTACAAAAAGTTGTCGCTCAAGCCAACAAGCTAGTGAATTTTTTTAAACGTTTAAAAAACCACCACCAGTTTGACACGGGGCTATGATCTCACCTGGGCAGGTAAATCCCGCACACAGATCCCGTGGGCAGTCCACAGGTGGCTGATTCACTCCACAAAGTGTGTACGCTTGTGTCTGAAAGCACAACCTGAAACACACACACACACACACACACACACACACACACACACACACACACGCACACGCACACACACACACACACACACAGAGATCATCATCATCATCATCATCATCATCATCATCAATGTGGATAACTAATGGGATGGAAAAAACAAAACAAAACAACATGCAGGACTTTGGTTCCAACATTCTAAAACACAGAAACAGTTGATGAGAGATTCTCCTGAAAAGTGCATGTGAAAGGAACGGGGACTGGTGGTACAAGGGTGTTTTTGACAAAGATATATAGAAAGAATACGGGAAAACGGGAAAAAAGACGGGGGAAAAACAAAAGATAAACAGAACGATGAAACACACGAAGTGGACAGGAATGAATGGAAAACCAGACAATGAGTTCACAAGGGAGACTCGGCATTCAAACAGCTCTCAATAGAATTAAACAAGATAAAAACTAAAAACTAAAACTTTACACGGCAAGATGAGAAAATCGTACTGCACAAAGACAGCTGTGATGGTGCACGTGACATTTCACACGACCTCACCTGGCGTCTGGTGGAATCGGAAGCCAAACTCCCGAGGACAGCACACTCCTGTTGCGTGCTGACAGGTAGGGATCCATCATGTGCTTCTGTCGCTGGGTCGTGTAGATGACCTCCACAAGGTCCCCCTGCTCGTTGCGGTACAGCCAGTTGTTACGCAACTGATACTCCGGCAGTGAAGACACTTCAGGGCAAAGTCGAGGAATGAGCCGTAATTTTTCATCATCCAGATTCTTGATTTTCTCCTCCACGATCTTCTTCACCACAATGTAAGCAGGTCCAAGGTGGTAAAAATTACACACTCTGCGATTGAATCCATTACTGTCAAACCCAAAGACATCATAGCCATCTCTGTCAAAACCAAACTTGTTGTATCCATAAATATTATACCCATATGGATCATAAATGTCTACATTTACCTTCACAACATCAGCTCTGAAACTGCCATTGCGATGAAATCCTGATGGATTGTAACCTTGTCGATCGAATCCATACCTATCATAGCCAGATCTATCGTAGCCTTGGGGATCAAAACCGTCAATGTTGTATGTGTCAATGTAGAAACCTTGCCGATCAAATCCTGTCTGGTCATGCCCTGATCGGCTGTAGCCCTGTCTGTTGAATCCAAAAGAATTGTAAATCCCTCTGTCATCCGCCCTGCCCTCTCTGTCCACCCCTTCGATGGTGAAACCATCCCTGTCAAAGCCCATTCTGTTGTAGCCGTGACGATCGTAGCCGTTCTCGTCATATCCAAAGTTCCTGACGACAGACCTGTTGCAGGGGGCGCCCTGCAGCAGGGGCAGGTAATCCACACACAGCTGGACCCTGGCGTCCATGACATCATCCGGTGTGGCGCCGAAGGGCTCCATGGGCAGGAAGCGGAGCTCTGCAGGGTAGCGGAGCAGGCCGTCCACGTGCTTGTTCTGCCAGTCCACCCACAGCTTGTCTATGTATGCCATCACTGAGTAGAAGAGGGGATCGTAGGGAGCCAGGTCAGAATCCATGTGCCCTCCGACAAACGTCTGCAGCAGGAGGGCAAACATCTCCATGTGAACTCTGAACCGGTTGTAATCCTGCTCGTTCAGAGCCAGCTGAACGTTGACAGCGTCGGGGAGGTTGACGCTGTCGTTGAAGCGCCGACGCAGACAGGGGGCGAGGAGAGGGGGGTGGTAGCCCTTGAAAGGATGGTAGCGCACACAGCTGTCCCAGCGCCCGTTGCCACCAAACATGGTGGCGGCCCAGATGATGGCGCGTGAGGGGTCCCCGACGTCCAGGGTCCAGTCGTAGTAGGGGATGGCGATGGAGCAGTCCACAGCCTGCAGCTCTCGCTCCACCCCCTGCAGCAACTTACGGTGCCACGGCAGGAAGGCCGGGGAGCCCACCGCCTGGGGCTTGTGGTGGGCGTAAAGCTCTGCAAACTGGAACCACCGTGAGGGGTACCCTGTCCGCGTGGTCAGCTGTCGTACGGCCCTCTGGTACTGCCTCATCTCCTCCGCGCTCAGCTCCCGCACTTCTCGTCGCTTGGCGGCGTAGTCACACACGCACACCGTGTGGCCCCCTTCCATGCACATGCAGTTCTGACACCCTGACCGGAACTCCTCCCCCACCCGGTAAGTCTTGTTGCCATGGAAGCATCTGCATTCCTCCTGACAGTTGACCTCAGAGCACTGCTTGCCTGGTGTGAAGCGTACAATTTCTACATTCCTTCGCGCCTGGCAGCGGAGTCTGGTGAGAGGGCGGCACTTGTACTGGAAGCCCCGCAGTATTCCATAGACATCGTAACCGCGGCGATCATAGCCATGGCAGTTGAAGCCAGCCCTGAAATAATCATTAGTATGGAAATCAAACAAAGAAACAAACAAACAAACAAGAAAACCCACAACAGCACTATTTATTGATACACATTCATATGCACACACACACACACACACACACACACACACACACACACACACACACACACACACGTGTATGGGTGTACTGTCACCGTTCAGTTAAAAACTCACTCTCTTTATGTATTTGATTTTTGGTGGGAAAATAAAGATAAATCTCCTGAACAATATTCAACCATGCTTTCAATCATTTTTTCTTTTTTTCTTGCAATAAATCATTTTCATTTTTTTTCCAGGAAGAGGAATGTAGATCTGATAGAAAATTAAACTAGCACACACCATCACTTTCAATTTCAATTTTGGGAGTAAATAAGTTACAGACAGCAGCTAAACCAAGAAGCGCAACACAAGTTCACTTCTTTAGATTAAAGAGACAAAGGCTAGTGATCAAGATAAAATATCAATACATACGAAATAGAGCATTTTACAGGAAACTATGCTATGCCCAGTTTTATATATATATATATATATATATATATATATATATATATATATATATATATATATATATATATATATATATATATATATATAAACAACAACAACTATTAACCCGGTGGTGACAAAACACTTACCTATTGAATCCATCTGCATCATAGCCTTCTTTATTATATTCTGTGATGCCATCATACTCCCCAATGTGACTATAACCAGTCAGGTTGAATCCTTCCAGGTCGTATCCTTGACGATTATAACCATAGCGATTCAGCCCTTCCTCGTTAAATCCATCCTCATCAAAACCTGTTGAAAACATTAAAGTTCAGCATGAAGTTTTAATTCATGACAATATATTTATTTTCATATACAATAATCAAATAATGTAGAACATATGATTTTCAAGTGGATGTGTACATTATTAAGCTCTTGGGTACACACACACACACACACACACACACACACACACACACACACACACACACACACATTTATATACACTGAATACTCACAAACACACACAACGTTATCATCATCATCATCATCATCATCATCACCCACAGTATAATGCGCCCACACAGACTGCACATGAATTCACACGCTCCTTCACATGCATGGAATGGTAAACATACTTGATAAGTGCCAGATAAAACCAGACAGAAGATAGAAAATGAAAGGGAGACAGAAAACAAACCTGCAGGCTGATTTGGGGACACTGACAGAATGAGGAACAGAGAGAAGACAACAGAAAAAAAAAACGATGAAAAACAATCTGACCAGTGTGCACAGTAACATAGAGAAGACAACAGATAAAACATGAAAAACAATCTGACCAGTGTACACAGTAACACAGAGAAGACAACAGATAAAACATGAAAAACAATCTGACCAGTGTACACAGTAACATAGAGAAGACAACAGATAAAACATGAAAAACAATCTGACCAGTGTACACAGTAACACAGAGAAGACAACAGATAAAAACACTGACGAGAAGACAACAGATAAAACATGAAAAACAATCTGACCAGTGTGCACAGTAACACAGAGAAGACAACAGATAAAACATGAAAAACAATCTGACCAGTGTACACAGTAACATAGAGAAGACAACAGATAAAACATGAAAAACAATCTGACCAGTGTGCACAGTAACACAGAGAAGACAACAGATAAAACATGAAAAACAACCTGACCAGTGTACACAGTAACATAGAGAAGACAACAGATAAAACATGAAAAACAATCTGACCAGTGTACACAGTAACATAGAGAAGACAACAGATAAAACATGAAAAACAATCTGACCAGTGTACACAGTAACACAGAGAAGACAACAGATAAAACATGAAAAACAATCTGACCAGTGTACACAGTAACATAGAGAAGACAACAGATAAAACATGAAAAACAATCTGACCAGTGTGCACAGTAACATAGAGAAGACAACAGATAAAACATGAAAAACAATCTGACCAGTGTACACAGTAACACAGAGAAGACAACAGATAAAACATGAAAAACAATCTGACCAGTGTACTGTCCGAGCAACCATATTCAGAAGTAACCTCTCTTTAGTTCTAGTCCACAGGTGCAGAAGCAACATATTCCACAGGGCTGGAACATTTCAGTAAAGTTAAAGAAGAAAAATGAGAGATTACTTGCAGACAGAAAAAAGAAAAAGAAAAAAAAGCAAGAACTGGTGCTGCTGCACTTTGGTGACGTAGCTCTCCTGGGGAGAACAGCCCCAAATTTCATATAGAGATCTATATCTGCTGTGGCAAAAAGTAATACAATACATTACAATAGGATACAACAGACACAAAGAGGGACACCAATCAAAAGCAGCAGCAATGGTGACAGAGAAGGAGAACGCCCTCACCCTGCCAGTCCAGCCCGTACTCATCAAAGCGTCCCTCGCCGGTGGCCGTGCCCACGTCCACAGTCACTGGTTTGTTCAGGAGGTCAAACCCCTCCACACTGAACCCATACCTGCGTCATGACAATATTCATTCACAGTTATACACAGCACGTCACCACATTCACATCCATGTTGAATCTGTACATGTTCATGGTCACCTCAAGGCCTGGTCAACGCATTTGGTTTATACGAAGATCAGGCATTTGGTGCTTTTTTTTGTTTGTTTTGTTTTGTTTATACAGAAGGTATGGCGAAGTTATATGGATCTGTCTGCATGCTCTGCCACCCCCAAACTGAAATGGTCACATTCACATCCATTGGATCTATTATTAACAATTTTCATTGTGATAATTATACATGTTTGTTATGTACACTCCAAAACACATGGTTGAACTAAATTTCTCATTAAAAAAATATCAAAAGTGACTTGAACATCATATGCCTAAAGACTGATTTCGTCATATAGGCTCTAGATACTTGACTGTCAATCACTAAATGCTTCCTATATAATTCTGTGAACCCTATTTTCTATTAAAAAAATAATTAAAAAAGATATCAAAAATGATAACGAAGCAGGACTGTTCATAATTTTCAATATTCATATAGCACCTATCTTAACAGACCAAACTCTGAGCACCTTACAATCACCAATTACAAAACAGTCTGTCTACTAGTGTAGAGCTGACTGAACGCTGCCTCCAGGCGCTGTTCATTTGATTCCCGAGTCATTCAGTCACGCGAACGCATACACATGCATAAGCAGAAAAGATCAGTCAAACCCTTCATGACAACCTACTTGTTAAAGCCCTTGCTGTCGTAACCGACTGTCAGCTGGGAGGAAAGAGGTTCACGGAAACAGCACGCTCCAACCACACAGCGTGCTTCACAGGCGTCAGCCGTGGGGAAATTGTTAGCGTTCCCAAGGCAACCAGTGTAGATGAATTTTTCACAATTGCCCGATCTGTAGTTGAAGTACCATCGAGTCTCTTGTTGTTCGCATTTTCCTGTGAGAAAGTCCAAGAGCCATGACCAAGAAATAAACAAATAAAGAAGATGAAATGTGTCTAACTTTTCAAAACTGAAAATGAAGATCAGAAAGAAGTGGGCCAGTATACATGATAGCGGTGAACTGATGGAGGTATGGTCACCAGGTGAAGTAGGAATTCAGTCTAAACTGGGGATTCTCTTGGAATGAAACTGATTTCAGGAGTTCTTTCTTCAGAATCAAAGAACTTGAACTAGCAAAGGATTTATTTTGGGGGCATATTTTACCCTCGATAAATAATCTTTAAAAAATTAACAACAGCAAAAACAATGAATAAATTCAAAAGCTTTAATTAAAATCATATTTCTGCGACAACACACACACACACACACACACACACACACACACACACACACACACATACAGAGGCAAAGTGCACATTTCTTCCCCTGTGCTCTTTCGAGAACTTGGCCTTCTTTACTGCACTTGAGAGGGGAAAATGTGAAGCATATAAATTGCAATGTCTTAAAGCAATTCACAACTTTTATGATCTTTGAAAAGAAGGAGTACAGGTGAAAAAATGTGGATACTGCCAACACACACACATGTATACACACACACACATAAATGACCATAAAACATTTCCTATGATGTACATGTGTGTATCAGATTAGTATGTGAAAGAGACTTCTGTGTCTTGTGTCTTATAAACTTCATGGTTTCATGACAATTAACTATTCCATTCTATTCTAATTACACACACACACACACACACACACACGCACACACGCACACACACACACACACACACGCACGCACACACGCACGCACCTGTGCTGAGAGGCAGAGAGCAGGCATCCAGCACCTCATACTGACAGAGGTGACCATCATAGCCAGGTGGGCAGACACAGGTGATGAGCTCTGGTTCGTTAGGCCATACGGAATGTGAACACGACCCTCCATTCTGACAGGGGTTGGGTTGACAGAAGTCTGAAATCATCACCACAGTGTCAGTGCACTTTTCTTCCTCATCTTTATTTTCTCATTTTCTTAATTACAATGCTATGCAAATCAATGGAACACACACACACACACACACACACACACACACACACACACACACACACACAGAGAGAGAGAGAGAGAGAGAGAGAGAGAGAGAGAGAGAGAGAGGGTTGTAAAGCATTACGTTCAAACTAAGTGTAAGTTTGTGTTGGCAGTTTGTGTCTTGCCACTTATTAGTTTGCTGAATTTGATGTTTTCATGTGTTATTTTTCCATGTAGTTTCTGAGAAAAAAAATCTTCCTGTCAAATATTTCAATCTTTGTTAGACAGTTAATGTCTAAAGAATTAATTTTAAGATAACAGAAAATACATAATTTTAAGACTTTAAGAAAAAAAATTAATCAGTTATCATAAACTTAGTTCTTGTATTATTACCCACAACAAGAAAATATCCCTAACAAAAAATCAAGGTATTTTAATATTTGATGTTTAAAAATGGCATCAGCACACCACTGAATTTTAATCACAACAGCAATTAACCCCAAACATTCTAACATGTTCTCCACAACATTCACAACAATTTTCAGGTGACTTGAAACACAATCATTATCTTATAATAATAATAATAATAATAATAATAATAATAATAATGGATACTTATATAGTACTGAATACAAACTGAATAATGGATAATTATATAGCACACTATCTAGAAATCTGCTTTAGGTTTGTTTACATAACACACTGTGTGACAACACACACACACACACACACAATGCATACATACATTTTAACAAACATGTATACCCAACAGCTACCCCCAACACATACGTGTACACAAAGGCACGCACAAACATAAACAGACGTGCGCGTGCGCGCACACAACACAAATATACATTTATATACATGCATGTAGTTATATACACATACACAGTGTTATTCTGAATTAATTCCTGTCTAACTAACATCTTGGAAGGCCAGCCAAAAGAGTGTTGCAGTAATCCAGTCTTGAGAGAACCAGAGTATGTACAAGTGCCTTGGTTGCATCGGTTGAAAGATAGTGGCGGATAGAACTGATTCTACGCAGTTCCAAATAGGCAACTTTACAGATATTCGAAATGTGCTGTTGGAAGGAAAGAGTGGTTTAGAATTACACCGAGACTGCGAACAGGAGAAAGTGAAACAGGTGTGCTATTGATCAGAACAGTCAGGAAAGGAAGGATTTTAACGAAACTTCTTTGGACAGGCTATCATAAATTCAGTCTTATCGTCATTTAGTGGCAGCTTGTTGAGAGCCATCCAGTCCTTTAGGCCAGCAATGCACCCCTGTGTTTAAGTCACAAGTGCATCAAATTCAGATATGGAAACCGACTAATAAAGTCATTTTTATCTGCAGCTTCTTTTTGACTTACCCGTCATCCCTCTCTGCACCTCCCCCCACCCCCCCTGCCTCCACTTCTCCACCTCTGCACCTTCCCACAGCACACCTTCACCTTGTCACCCATCAAATGGCCTTAGTTCTTTAGTTACTTCTCTCCATTCTCTGTGCTACATAAGACCCCCACCAGAGATATCCACTGATGCCTGTCTTGTGCCGTCATCGCTGGCTTCACCCAGGCGTAGCCATTCTCCTTCAGGTCCATTTCCATTTAACCGTTCTACGTCATTTCTCCCTGGGTCATCTTCATATTTACTTTTCCATCTGGTGTCCAACAGGAAGGTGGTAGAATGGTTAAGACACTCATTTGCATACACAGTGTCTGTGAGGGTCAGGGTTCGATTCCCACTCTCGCCCTTTCTCCCAAGTTTGGCTGGAAAATCACACAGCGTCCAGTCATTTGGATGAGATGATAAACTGACGTCCCATGTGCAGCATACACTTGGCCCACTAAAAAAAACCCATGGCAACAAAAATGTTGTCATCAGGCAAAATTCAGTAGAAGAAATCAACTCTGATAGATACACAATTATGTGCATGTGTTCAAGGCCTGAATAGCGCACTGCATTATGCTGTTGTCGGGTATCTGCCGAGCAGATGTGGTGTAGCGAAGATTGGTTTGTCCGAACGTAGTGATGCCTCCTTGAGAAACTGAAACTGTCCAGAAAAGGTTACTATTGGAGGTGAATGATGTTCACAACTGGTGTAAAAGTGAATGCCACACACCACACACTTCCAGGGCTCCCCTCAACAACTAGATCTTATGGGCTTTTTCCCAACAGGTCGTTAAACTCCACAGCCCACATACCTCTCTCCACTGAGCAGTCCACCTCCCTGCCATCCAGAATCCATCGTGCCTGGCACCGACCACAAAAGTCAATGTGGCACTTGGCGTCTGGGAAGGCAGGGCAGGAGGCCCCTGAACATGGATTAGTGTGGCATGTGGCGATGTCCTGGTCACAAGAGCAGGCGGTCAGAAACATGTCTGTGTTGAAGCAGAAACGCTGTGTGGGAACGTTGACAAAGCTGGATGGTAGGTTCATGGTAACCATGCCTGGAGATAAAACAAATATATAAATAAATGAATAAATAAATGATTTAATAAAATTCCTTTGATACATTTCTGCCTACTGTTATATAACCTGCACAAAGAAATGATCGTGTAAGTTTATTTTGGGAGCTGACTGATTCAAGAAAAAGGAAACTACATATATAGATGAATAAACAACGAGGACAGGAGAACAAATGAAAAACAAATAGTAAAGAGTGGTAACTCTCTATCCATTCACATGTCAAATGATCGGTGTAAGGACAAGCTTGGCGCCTCCGTTTTTGAGGAAGTGTCTGGATTTGTTCCAATGTACCTTCTATTTACATGTGTGCTGGCTGAATCGGTAACATATGCAGTACTGACTTGAAGTTGTGTACCTTGTGAATGGAGAGTTACCACTCTTTACTACATATACTGAGGCTTATCTTGTGAAATTATTTTGATGGTATCGATTTTTTTCCAAGGTCAGTCATTCATTCAGCTAACAGCTCAGCCAGTCATGAAACCTTTGCATCCCTTAGGTTTAAAGTGAACAATAAAAGGTTTCGGGTTTTTTCTGTAGTCTTTTTTTTAAGAAAAAAAATCTGTTAATTCATCAAAACATTATTTTAAAAGGTGAAATTTGTGCAAGTTTGAAAACAAAACTTATCTTTTCTCGCACAGTGTAGACCACTAGTGTTGGTCTACAAAATTTTAGCTGTAACCTGTTGTCAAATATTTCTCATTCTCGATTTTGTTTACACCTGCCAAAGCCAATTCCAATATATACCAATTTCAATATTCAGTTGTCTCGTTCCCCGCTTTAATAAATCACCTTTCTTTCTGTAAGACACACCTACAGCTGTAGCCCTTTCCATGCTACACACCTACAACTGTAGCCCTTCCCATGCTACACACCTACAACTGTAGCCCTTCCCATGCTACACACCTACAACTGTAGCCCTTCCCATGCTACACACCTGCAACTGTAGCCCTTCCCATGCTACACACCTGCAGCTGTAGCCCTTTCCATGCTACACACCTACAACTGTAGCCCTTCCCATGCTACACACCTGCAACTGTAGCCCTTTCCATGCTACCCACCTGCAATCATCTTCCTTTCTGTGATCCAGCTCTGACTGAGCCAGGTGTAGGGTATGGGGTGCAGCCCCGGACAGGTACGTTCCAGCGTCATCAGGAAGGGCTTGCTCTGCCGCTGCAGCACCTCAAAGATGCGGGCAGACTGGCGGGGGGCGAAGGGACCCTGGTGGTGGAAGTTGCAGTAGTCTGCGTCGTGGCCGTCCACCGTGTAGCCAAACTGGTCGTAGCCCTGTGGGTTCAGGCCTGTTGGTATCGATCAACACACACAGTTGTAGGCTTATTCTTGATCAACACATACAGTTGTAGGATTATTCTTGATCAACACATACAGTTGTAGGCTTATTCTTGATCAACACATACAGTTGTAGGCTTATTCTTGATCAACACATACAGTTGTAGGCTTATTCTTGATCAACACATACAGTTGTAGGCTTATTCTTGATCAACACACAGAGTTGTAGGCTTATTCTTGATCAACACACAGAGTTGTAGGTTTATTCTGGTTCCGGCCTGTTTGTATTGATCAACATACAGAGTTGTTGGCTTATTGTGGTTCATGTTTGTGTTGATCAACATACAAGTTGTAGATTTTTTCTGGTTCAAACCTGTTTATACTAATCAACATATAGAGTTGTAGGTTTATCCTGGTTCAGGTCAGTTTGTAGCAATGAACATACAGAGTTGAACATGTCTTCTGGTTCAGGCCTCTTTATATTGATCAACATATGGAGTTATAGTTTTATTCTTGATACTGCATGAAGATGGAATTGAGCAAATGTGCTTACTCATGTTTAACACTGAATAAAAGAAAATAAAAAGAATTATAACAAGAACGCTCGCAGTTGTACAGAATGATGTGGGTCATCTTTAAACCTTTTGAAATTTTTGAAATCGTTGGAAATGGTCTTTTTTGTTGCTTAAAGTGAACTAATACAATGGTCACACACACACACACACACACACACACACACACACACACACACACACACAGAGATATATATATATATATATATATATATATGTATAAATCTATCTATCTAACTATACCTATATATATTATACATACATATATACATATGGATACGTACATATATAGATCTATATATCTCTGTCTATATCTCTCTACATATATATCTATATATATACACACACATGCATATATATATCACACTGAAGAAACATAATTCAATAGACACACACACACAGACACACACAATGACATATGGACAAACTACACACCATCTCTGTTGAAACAGAAAGCATTGTATCCATCAGCGTCGTAACGGCCCGACACATCTCTGTCCCCATACCGATCGACACCGCTCCGGTTGAACCCGTCATAGCCGTAGCCATCCACATCAAACCCGTAGCGGTCAAAACCAGTCATGTCAAATCCATCTCTGTCAAAGCCATCGCGATTGTAACCTGGAAAGAATCACGTGTTTAGTTAAGCCTTTGATTGCTGAAGTTGCATATAATCAGATCTGTGTGTTGTGGATATGATTTATAATACTACTTATAATACTAACAATAATAACAATCATAATGATAATGCAGATTGAAGATCACAACTAGACAGGGACCTTGTGGCTTTCACAACAAAAGGTTACACATACATAGATACACTTGCTTCAAGTACTTCACACATGAATAAACATGTGCTCACACACACACACACACACACACACACACACAACAACAACAACAACAACAACAACAACAACAACAGAAGCCCAAGGATATAAACACAAAAACATATTATGTAATTTTTAGAAGCTCTTCTGCTTCAACTGAATAAAGTAGTAATGTCCCAATCTGAGGATGACAAAACGAATTATATTTAATGAGTTGATTTGTTCTTTTCATTGATTATGTGGATTGTATTTTAAAAGAGTGTGAACGTTTTATATTGTATGTACAGTCTAGACGCTTTTCCATTTCTATAGATGAAGTTTAATCGTGCCTGCCCTGGACCATCAGTGCAAAGGATCAGGCCAGATTTATAAGTGGTGGGCAGCTCAGCATCAGCAGTGAAGAGGAAAAGAGGCGCACAACTGTTTCATCAAACACACACAGAATGCACCCACAAGGAAATGAAGACAAAAAAAAAACCCAACAAACCCCCCCCCAAAAAAGCCCTACTGAACTTTCTCGGTCTGCCATGTGACCAATACACCTAGCAAAAACACCACATTAACTTCTTTTTTTTTTAACAGTTACCAAATATGTGACACCCACGTATACATATATATATATAGATATGCCTCTCAGACATGTACTTCCTTTCATTAAAAAAAAGAAAGACAGGCTTACCAAGTATCACAGTATCCCCTCCTCATGCCCCCCTCACACACACAGCATACACATACACACACATACATGTACAAAGAAACCCATTTCAGCAAAATGAACATGTACGCTTCACTGCTCTTCCATGATCATCAACAAGTGTCTACAAACCTTTTCTGTTGTAGCCATATCTGTCAAAGCCACTGCGATCAAACCCGTCAACTCCGTATCCAAACAGATCCAGCTCCACCACTTCCCCTTCCTCCTCCACACCCTCCTCATCTTCTGACGAGATGGGGATGTCGCCACGCTGACGGCCAGACACCTGTGGCCTTGTTGGCCGTGATGGTTCGGGTGGAACAGGTGGGAACGGTCGGCTTTCCGTCACATTACAAGGACTGCCCTTGGAGGGCAGGGCGTAGGTGACACAGAGAGACTTCTCTGAATCAAACACCTGCCATGGAGGAATGTTGAAGGGGATGAGCGGAATCCTGCCGTAGGCTGCGGGGAACTGGTTTTTGTTCTGCCCCTTCTGCTGCCAGGTCCAGTACAGCATGTCCACGTAGGAGTGGATGGCAAAGAAGACGGGGTCATAGGGACTGCCGGAAGTCAACATGTCTCCACCGATGAAGGAGTGAAGGTAGGCGACAGCGGTCTCCAGACACATGCTCATGTCCATGAAGTCCTCACTGGCCAGAGCCATGGCGATCTCCACCTGGGTGGGCAGAGCAACGCTCACGTTGAACCGCCGCGAGATGCACGGCTCCCACCCCTTGGGGTCTCCGAAGGGGTGGTCGGGGACACACCCACCATCACTGTCGTTCCCGTTCCCCCCAAAATAGTTGGCCTGCCAGATGACGGCCTGGGAAAAGTTCCCCACATCCGTGGTGAAGTCAAAGTATGGGAGGATGATACTGCAGTCAATCTCCTGCAGCTTCTGCTCCAGCTGTCGCAGGAAGTAGCGGTGCCAGGGCAGGAAGTAGGGGGCGCCGCTGGCATGCATGCGGTGGTTCATGTGCAGGTCGCGGAACTGCTCCCACACCCGGTCATCGTCGTTCAGTCGTAGTCGCGCCACTGCCTGCTGGAATTTCACGATTTCTTCCCGGGTCATGTCACGCAGTTCCCGCCGCACGTCCACTCTTCGACACCTACAACGAGCAACACAACACAGTATGAAATACAGTATATATATAACACAGTATGAAATATGGTATAAACATAACACAGCATAGAATATGGTATAAATATAACACAGTATAAAATACAGTATAAATATATATATAAAACAGTATCAAATATCATGTGAATACAACACAGTATCAAATACAATATGATACAGTATAAAATACAGTATACATATATATAACAGTATAAAATACAGTATACATATATATAACAGTATAAAATACAGTACAAATATAATTCAGTATAGTATAAAATTCACTATATATATAATACAGTTTAACAGAACAGAAAACAGTTCAGCACTACAGAAACGCCTGTGTTAATACATTGGTCAACTTGCAACTGAGTCTTGATTGATTAAATTGATTACTTAATTCCTCTGCACTGTGTCTGAAACATACATATGCAATAATCAACATGCGGTCAGTACAGCAGTCAACTGGATCAAAATATGAATCCCTCTTTCCAGTAATTGTGAAGTCAACTGGATCAAAATATGAATCCCTTCTTCCAGTAATTGTGAAGTCAACTGGATCAAAATATGAATCCCTCTTTCCAGTAATTGTGAAGTCAACTGGATCAAAATATGAATCCCTTCTTCCAGTAATTGTGAAGTCACAGGATGAACAGAATGACTGGGACAGAATCCTCCAAGATCTCTTCACTCACACACACACACACACACACACACACACACACACACACACACACACACACACACATCATAATCATACATATTCACATGTTCATGCATGAACTCATACTCACAAAGCTAGCCATTCACACATATCACATATAACCATTTCCTTCACCAACTTGGGATTCTAATTTCAAAACCCTCAATAGCAGATGTCACTAATATACAATTAACAGTGTGAACAGTTTATTTAATTCTTTACTTTAGGCCTGAACTTTCTAAATTTGCTGCAACTGAAACTGCTCAAAGGTTGGGGTAGGGGATAGACTTTTATCTCAGAATTAACATTTGTTGCAGCCTTGGGGGCTAGTCAGCCTTTGGGAACCATCCAAACGCGGACTGTCCTTAAACCCTCTTGGCCGAGAGAGTTGGGTGGGTAAAGTGGGCAAGACACTCTCCACGAAAAACAAATTCTAGCCCAGATAGTCAGGACCCGACTGGTAGACACGACTGACTGTCAAACAACATTTGTTAACAGCGTGTGAAAAAAGAACAGCTGGCTGACTGACGTGCAGTTGAGGACTCCGCCCGCTTGGCAGGTGCACATCTGGCAGCCCAGCCGGAACGTGGCTCCGGGCAGGTGACTCTGCTGTCCCACAGTGCAGTTCTTCTCTGCCGCCATGCACCCCACCTCCTGGCATGACAAACCTGTCATGGGAAACCTGCAGTTTAACATCAGTGTACACAACAAATCAAGAGAAACGTTTTTGGTCATTACTTGTTGAGTGGGTCAAGTTTGAAATACATGCTTTATTCAAAACGCAAATGCATTAAGCCCATGGAGATGATATGATTTGTCTGCTCTGTCTTCTTCTTTTTCTTCTTTCTCACAACACATACACACAGACACACAGACACACACTGCATGCATGCACTCTCAAAAGCATACATGTAAGTCCATCTGCTATAACAGCTGTGAACATCCAATCGTTTCTTCTAAAACAACATCAGTTACTTGGCAATGGAGTCTGGAACACACAGAGACAATGACAGAACAAGATGGACAGTCCCAGTAAAACAGACTGGCAATACAGAGAGAATAATGAGAAGGGAGACAATCTGATACACAGTGAAATAAGGAACAGATTGACCTAAATGCAGCGAAGAGACTCCAAATAATGGAGGACACTCGTTTTCTGTCTACAATCACCAGTATGTGACATGAACCAAAACACCTCCATCACTGTGGTGTTTTTTTGTTTTGTTTTTTCCACTGACCGGGATAGAAGCTGATGACTTCAGTGTCGTTTGTGACAGCGACGCTGTTTTCCATGGCTTCCAGACCCCCTTGGGGGCGGTGCAGCATCTGACACTCTCCCACATGGAGCACCTGACATGACAAGTCATATATTCTACACACTGCATCTTATTCTGCCAACATAAACTTACATCGTTGCTGATTTGAAGAAACACACCCAAACACATACATATGCATGCAAACTCACACACCCATACACACACATTTATGCACCCCATCACAGTTTCATACACACAGGTTTAATTTTTAACACACACTCAACACATGTATTTATATGTTTGTTTTCTATAATGGCAAACAAATACACTTACACCCATGTGCACAGCAGTATGCAACTCATTCAAACACATTACCACACAAAAACACGTTAATGTGTATGTGCAATCTATGACAAAAAAATTCAAACTGCAGCAAAAATGGACCTTACTGCAGCTGGGAATCTGAAAGATATGCTTGACAGTACGTGTGCGTTTTTCAAGATCCGTGACAGATAATGTTCAACAGTATAGGTGTGTGTGCACGCATATACATGTGTGTGTGTGTGTGTGTGTGTGTGTGTGTGTGTGTGTGTGTGTGTGTGTGTGTGTTGGTGACTATCAAGTATCCAATGTCTTTAGCTCTGAAAACATAAAGTGTCTCTGATATGGCCAGTATCATGAACAAAACCTTCAAAACCAGTACATTTCCAAAGCTAGGAACTGACAGATGGGCTGACTGACAACTTTCAACCACTTAAACCCCTTGAGTGCACCAGGACAGAAATTTCCATCCGCATCATTGTAAGAATTTCCTGTTGCAAAATCATTAAGTTCATGTGAAACTGTCATAACTGGATACCATGCTCATTTTCCCATCAGAAAATATTAGGTTATATAAACTTTCTGTCAGTAGTTTGCACGCTAGAATTAGTTTTTCAATCATTGTCCTCCTTGACCAAAACATCCCTCAAGCAAACAGTGTGTCAGTGAGCATAAAAGTGAGGCTGGACACTGAAAGAATCAGACCAATGGAGAAAAACAGCTTCCAGCCACTGGATGTCTGAGCCACAAGGAGAAGACGTCACGGACCTGACAGTGTATCTGGAGGTTCTGCGTGTTGCCCACGATGCTCCTGCGTGTGGTGGTGAAGGTGCGGTAGCAGCACGCCCCCTCCATGGCCACCGTCACACACTGCTCAATGTGCTCGTAGTTGTTCACGTTGCCCCCACAGCCTGCCACACCACAAACATCACAACTCAGGGCAACAAGACACTTCAGGTTCCTCTTCATTTTACAACACACACACACACACACACACACACACACACACACCACCACCACCACCACCACCACCAACATTCACAACTGATGTGAACAAAACACCTCAAGTATTTGTTTATTTTACAATACACACACACACGAAAACACACCACCAACATTTACAACTGATATCAACAAAACACCAAGTTTTTGTTCATTTTAACACACACACACACACACACACACACACACACACACACACACACACACACACACACAAAGAAGAATGAGAGAGATGGCAGAGGGGAGGGTGGGTCCCAGATTGAGGTGAAGGGAGCGAGGTATACAAAAAAGGGAAGGAGCAAGAGACAGACAACAAGAAATATAATTCACGTATACAAGACTTAATCGCTGACTAAGTCGTCTCAATCACAATATTCTGAGACTTGTGTTCAAAAATACATTTACTATTACTTGACATTACTGCATGATACATTAACAGTACGTGATCCACCCCCCTATCCAAAGAAATCTTCCCCATCAACTTTTCAGCACACAGTCAGAAGAACACAGTTGAATTTTTAGCTTGCGTGGCATATCTCAGACAGCAACAGTAAAAAAATTCATATGAATTTTCATACACATATATCTTATGTACATGTGCACATGCTTTAGTGGATAGGTTTGTATATGGGCATATGTTTGTACTTTTCTTGTGTATTTCATGTATCTATGTATTTGTTATCATTATAAAACTTTTTTTTTAAGATCATCTCTATGTCCCAATAATCACAGCTCAAAGTCTAGAACACCTGTCCCTCTCTCCCTTTGAGACAACCCACCTGTGAAGTTGAACGGAAGACACTGCTGGGTGAAACGATCGTAGTAGTACCTGCCCAGCCGCAGGTCGCAGTTGCCGGGGGCGACCGGCCAGACACAGGGGTTCTGCCTGACTTGGCAGGTGGGGCCGGTGAAGGGCGGGGGGCACTCACACTGGTAGCCATGCCTCTCCACACCGTTCACGTTGACACTGACATGAGGGACGGCCGCCATGTCTGTGCAGCTACCAGAGTGCTGACAGGGGCTGGACATGCACGGCACTGCCAACAGTTTCAGTTTTTCAGTTTCTTAAGGAGACATCACTGCGTTCGGACATATCCATACACAATATACTACGTCTGCTAGGCAGATACCTGACTGCACTTTGCAAAGGGGGGTGGGGGAGTGGGGGGGGGCTCAATCTGGGATAGAAGTGGAATGACTGTATTACATGTTCCTAAGACTCCACGGGAGTTATTTCTGGACCAGCATAAATTCCCTAAAATGACCCCGACCCTCCACTCACCTGGAGTTTATTGGGCTAGTCCTGAATCTACTCCACTTGCCTTTATGCGGAGATGACCAGGCAGTGCCCAAGAATGATTGTTGGAATCGAAAATACACTAACTCACCATAGTGTGTTTTTGAGACAAAGACTGAAGTGTGTTTGGGGCTGCCCCAAATAAACTCCACTCTATTTTTATTTTTATTTTTTCTTTACCAAGTTTCAGTTTCTCAAGGAGGCGCCAATGGATTAAGACAAATCCATATGTGCTACACCACATATGCTAGGCAGATGCCTGACCAGCAGCATAACCCAAAGATGCTTAGTCAAGCCTTGAGAACATGCCTGTATATGTGTGGAGCTATCAGAGTGCATTTCTTCTGCAGAATTTTGCCAGAGGACAACACTTTTGTTGCCATGGGTTCTTTTTCAGTGCGCCAAGTGCATGCTGCAATCGGGGCCTCGGTTTATCTACTCACCCCAATGACTAGATGCTAAGTTGATTTTCCAGTCAAACTTGGGAGAAAGGGTGAGAATGGGATTAGAACCCAGCTCCTCACGGATTCTCTGTATTGGCAGATGAGCATCTGAACCTGACGATATGAAAAGGTCAATAAAAAGAATGTTTAAAAGACTATTTAAAGGACATTTTATTGAAGGGTGGGGGAGTGGGGGTGTGGTGGGGGGTGGTGGAACAAGTAAGCCAGCCAAACTGCACACACTACTTACAAGCACAGCTCGGAACATCCAACCGTGTTCTGCAACTTGGGAGACCTCTCTGAAGCATAAGGAAATAACATAAGGACACGAGGACAGACAAAAATAGCGAGTGTTCTGAGGGGTTCTCCTGTGTGTGTGTGTGTGTGTGTGTGTGTGTGTGTGTGTGTGTGTGTGTGTGTGTATGTGTGTGTGTGTGTGTGTGTGTGTGTGTGTGTGTGTGTGTGTGTGTATGTGTGTGTGTGTATGTGTGTGTGTGTGTGTGTGTGTGTGTGTATGTGTGTGTGTGTATGTGTGTGTGTGTTATGTGTATGTGTGTCTGTGTCTGTATCTGTGTCTCTGAGTGCCTGTGTGTGTTTGCAACAATGAAAGCGTGTGTGCATGTGTGTACAACTGTGTGTTTGTGTACGTATGTGTAAGCTTGTACAGAAAAAAAAAGTGTTATGATAGTGCGCACAAGCAGCTGAAAAAGTCTAAATGTCTCAAGCAAAACAAGATATACAAATATTTTTATGTGTATGTGAACATCTCCCCACTGAACAAAGTGTGCACATCAATTTACGATATCAATGCTCCCTGCAAACTAGCATTAGGAGCTGTCTGGTATGTATCGTCTTCACAAAGCAGTAAGCACCTCACCCTCACAACATACTACAATTCTATAACTCACCAGACACTGACACACAGTACACATGTCGGGAGACCACATCATTCCTTCTCCAAATGTCGTTCCGTTGAAAGAACAGCTTGGTCGGCATTCACAAGTCTCCAGGAAATCAACACGTGATGTCAGCTCCAGGTTCTGAGCGAGAACACATGCACAAACACACACACACACACACACACACACACACACACACACACACACACACTCCACTGAACATGAAATGGAAACTGCTTCAGAAGGCAACACTGTGCATGAGGTCTCATCTGTGGAACTGTTGCACATCACCCAAAACAATCCATAACAGCATCATCCAAAATAATCATGGCCAAGGCATACTCCATTTTCAGTAAACTGTTAGAAGCGTTGGAATTCTGTTTTTCAAAGCTAACCGATTTTGCTGGGTCTTTTTTCAGTTTGTATCGTCTCACAGTTCAAACCCAACCATCGCATATATCAAAGCTAAGCCAACATGATGAACGCACATACATACAATGCAAGAACAAACTGTATCTTCTACCCCCCCCCCCCACCCCCTACCCCTGTGATCCCCCCTCCCCCAACCTTTCTCTTGAGGCAATCTATCTAATCAATATAGTGTAAGTCCATTACATAGAGGTAAGTTTAATAGATGATTTTAAGACAAGTGAACACTCAAACACCTGTGCAATCAATAAATAATGTATAGCTATTTCTAACAGAAGGCTTCAAGACAACATTCAAACACCTGTAAAATCAATAAATGATATACAGATTCTTTCAATTGAGGATTTCAAGACAAGTAAATAAATTATCAAAACACCTGTGCAATCAAACAATAATGCACAGATACTTTTAACAGGGATTCGAAGACAAGGAATGGTTCAGACACCTGTGCCTTCATCATGTCCACCATGACGACCAGTTGTGCCACCTGCTGCTCAAGGAAAGCCACTCTCTCATCCATGGACACCTGCAGGGAAATACCCTCTCCCAGGCCCACTGGCTGATCGGCCGCTATAACAAAATGTACAAGTTACTGAAAAGGTGGAAACAATTTCTTCAATATACTTAGCAAACACATCCGCACATTTCCAAGCACACACATGATGTGTGCAAACACACACACACACACACACACACACACACACACACACACACATTTCATCTCTCTGAAAGGTATGTATTCGTACACCTGTATCACCGTGTGGGAAGTAAGATAAGTGATAAAGAAAACAAGTAAAAGAAGACACACTGACCAGTGAACAGAAAGGCAGATAGACAAACACAAAAATGAAAACACACACACAGATAGGAGAGGTGAAGGGCGGACAACCATTACAGCAATGACTTCTCCCGCCCTCCCCTCATGACCCCTCCCTCCCCTGTTCCTCACAGTGCCAACACGACTTCCTTTCAAATCCAGCATCAATTAACAAGTCAGCAAGTTTCAAGTTCCAAGTATTGATTATCCTTTCACTCCTATTGGAGTATGGAGGATTACTGCAAAATAATGTATCCATACCAAGACCAAACATTTCCAAATCCACAACAATATCACAAAAAAGTTGGGAAAACACAAATGTCTTTTAACTCCAAAAGTGTAGCTAGGCAACATTTGCAAATTTATTCATCTTATTTTGAGCTATAATGACTTTTTTTTTTGCATCCTTTGAGCATATTACAAAAATTAAAAACCGATTTTGGAGACAAATATTTTTACAAATAATGCCAACACAACTTCCTTTCAAATTCAGCATCAATTAACAAGTCAGGAAGCATGCAGTACACATTCAAAAAAACATGTATGTAACAGACACACTCATTCATACATTTCATACAACCACATAAAAATGATAGAATGTGGAACATTATCAATTACAAATACTTTCAATGAAACTTCAATCAAAAGACCAAACTGCTGACAAGAAACGTGAAAGGAAAAAGTGCAAAGATTCTTATCACACACCCATTTCAGTTACTTATATCATTTCATCCAGTCAAGCATACAGTACTTTATCTTATGCAATTAACTCAAATAACTGTATTTTAATAATGTTGCTAAATATTGATGTCTTTCAAATTTTTGAATAATTACTCACCTAACTGATCTCCTTCAGTCTGCTGAGCACATTTTGCAACATCAGTCTTTGCACGGACACTCATCTGCGCTTTGAATATGATTCCCTGAAAAAAAGTTTCTATGCTGAATACACTGACTATGACCTGCTCTCTCTCTCTCTCTCTCTCTCTCTCTCTGTGTGTGTGTGTGTGTGTGTGTGTGCGCGCGCGCGCGCGCATCTGTATAATTATATGCATGCACATAGATGTTCATGTTTATGTAAGTGTGTGACAGACAGAAAAAGTGCATGTGCATATCACACTATATGAGTGCATGTGTGAGCAAGTATGTGTATGTATTGAAAATGACAGAGAGACATATAAAAGAATGTGTATCAATGTAAGACATTGCTTCCCACCGCGATCTGCCCTCCTAACCCACCCAATCATACTTGATGTAAGACCCACTAAAGACAGTGGTAAGCAACACAGCCTAAGAACACACAACAAGAAAATTACCTGCAAACCTGGCTTCCGCCGCCGGCTGTCTCCAAAGAACATGAGAGCATCCGGAGGTGCTACAGCCCATCTCTGTCGCAGCTTGACCTTGACCCCAGGTCGACAGTCCACATGCACCAAGAGGACCTCACCCAGCAGGTCCACCTGAAGTCGTGACCACCGTGCAGCAGGAAAGACCTCCGGCACCTCAACCCGCTGATAGGACTTCACCCCCAAATACCTGAACGTCAATACATTCCGCACCAGATCTATCTGCAAGTCTGCGAACGGCAGTTTCCGGTTGGGCTGTCGCAGCATGACCACAGACCCTGCGCTGCTTTCCAGCAGGTGTCCACGAAGGGTGAGGGAGAAATCTCCATACAGTTTGCTCAGGAAACTCTCCGACTTGGAGCGAGGTACACGGAAGCCTGTGAAATTGGGGTGCAGTTGCCATCCTTTGGTCAGAAGCTTGGTCACTCCTTCCACAGAGTGCAGGGATTTCTTGCCCAGCAGATCCAGACCTGAAGCACAAGACATAAGATTTCATGGGCTATGAAGAACAACAGATAATCTATATTCCAGGTGTCATATTCATCAGTCACTATGTAGTCCATAACTCCATGGGCTATGAAGGGTAACTGGACATCTATATTGAAACATCACCTCTGTCCCTCTGCCGGACAATCACATAGTCCAGCATGTGCCACTGGTTGGAGCGGGTGTGCATCCATGTGTTCTTGTACTTGTCCGCTTGTTGGAAGAGGGTGTTGGTGATGATCAGCCCATGTTGGGCGCAGAGCAAGAGCAAAAGCAGTCCGCTGGAGCTGCACTTGCCAGTGCCGTGCTGTCCTAGGACTTTTGTCCACGAGAAGAAGTCCACGCCGATGCGGGCATTGAAATCCCCAAGGATGATCAGCCTGCCCTTTCTGTCTACCGCTGAAATGGTGTGGCTGAGCTCCTCGTAGAAAGCTTCTTTGATGTCATCAGGGTTGATCATCGTCGGGGCATAGCAGCTGACTGTGGCGAAGCGATCCTTGGACAGCTTCAGACGCAGGATCATCAGCCTGTCGTTTATCCCACGTGGAAGGCTATCAAGCTGTCGTGCAAGTTTGGTTTGTATGGCAAAGCCCACGCCTGAGGTTCTTGGGGTGCCATCTGGCTTTCCAGTGCAGTAGAAGGTGTAGCCCCCTCCAACTTCCTCCAGCTGGGTTTCACCCGCAAACCTGGTTTCGCTCAGGGATGCTATATCCACCTGGTAGCGATCAAGCATTCAAGCAATGAGCGCTGTGCGTCTTTCTGGTCTGTCGTTTCTGTCTAAGAGGGTGCGAACGGCATGACTCCTGGTTCTTTTCATCTGTTGTTTTTGACCGCTAGTGTTGGATGTCCAAGTAGGTGCGGTTTCCTACTAGGTACTGGCTGAGGCAGGCTTTGTTTAGGGATCCTTTTATCTCCCCTTCCCCGTGTGGGGAGAGCAGTGCTGTCCTTAAAAAGGGCTGCTCTGACACTGTGGGATGATACGGGCGCCGCATCTGCCTCAGTCTACGGCGGACGACCATCACCCCACAGCCGCCTGCGTGCAGAGTCGTGACTAGGAACTGCCAGCAGCATCCTCTGCCTGTCCCTGTTACCACTTCTCCATCGCCGCAGGGCTTGGGAAAGCTGGGTGTTGAAGGGCTATCTCGTCGTTCCGATATAAGCCTGGTTGCCTGACCAGCACACGTGACTTTTTTTAGTGAGGAGGAGTTGTGCAGTCCCTTCCCCACTCTCTCGCCTACCGACGCTCACAGTCCCACAGGTGCAGATACTGCCACGTGTAGGACGGCCTCGGCAGGTGCAGGTTTTTTTCTTCAGAGCTCCATCTCCTAGGGGGACTTCCAGCCAAAGATAAGAACTCCCCCTGCCCTTTGGTCATCCTCTTCCGCCTTCACAGCCGTTGGAAAAGGTTTCCTCCTCCGCCTGGTCCGTCGTTGGGAGACTTCACACGCGGCAGGTAGTACTGGGTTACATGGTTCCAGTAGCAAGGGTTATGCCCCTGACCTGACACACTAATAATGAAACTAGGTCAAGTTTAAATCAATAAATGACATGTAGCAAAGCTGGAAGGCTACCAGAATAAAAGCTGGGGTGAACAAGAAAAAAAAAGGAATAGAGACAGAGGTAATGTCCAGATTGTTTATGACTGGTTTATATACTCCTGAACTTGACAATGACCTCATCAGAATGCACTTTTCTCAGTTTCCCGTGTCACGGAAATACCCCAGCCTTGGCCTAAATCTCAAACTTATGGTTCACCCATCTCACACCTCCTCCATTGTTGCAAGAACGAAACGTGCCGATTGGTTGACTTGTTGACTGTTGCAAGAACGAAACGTGCCGATTGGTTGACTTGTTGACTGTTGCAAGAACGAAACGTGCCGATTGGTTGACTTGTTGACTGTTGCAAGAACGAAACGTGCCGATTGGTTGACTTGTTGACTGTTGCAAGAACGAAACGTGCCGATTGGTTGACTTGTTGACTGTTGCAAGAACGAAACGTGCCGATTGGTTGACTTGTTGCGCCACATATAATGACCCACCCAAAGCCAGCGAGTTCGAAATGTGTAACATACTACGACATATAAGAATTGTGTAAACTGCAACGAGAGTTCAAATACACAAGGATACACACACACCCAGCAGAATGGATTTATTGTCCTCTCATAATTTCTGACACCGATTCTGTTCTGTGCTACTCCCTTAGCTCACTCAGTACGGCCAGTCCTCTCTTCTCCTCTACACAGACCCCTCGGATGTCCAGTGGGTGTCTGAATGACCCAACCTTTAGCTTCCGTCGTAAGAATTGTGGTATTCTTTGTCAACATTCACCTCTTCAGTATAAGAGCATTCCTCTTGCGATATTTTGATGATGGTAATTGGGGTGAAACGCTGTTAACGTCGTCTCTTTCGCCGTTCGTATAGAGAGAGTTAGAAGATGTCCGTGACTGATGACATAGTAAGTCACTGGAGCTATCACTTCTGTATTTAAACACACACACACACACACACACACACACACACACACACACACACACACACACACACACACACACACACACACACACACACACACACACACACACACACACACACACCACTTCAGTCCACCCTTTTTCCCCTTCTTTTTAAAAATTTTATTATATAATTATATAATTCATTTGTGTCTACATGTCAAATAAGTTTTGTATTGACAGTAATTAAGTCAACACCAATAACAACCTTTAAAAATAATGTTTGTCCCGTCGTGTGAGATTTGGGGTACGATACCTGCTTGTCTGTGATCTCTCAGTATGCATGTTACTTTTGTAATATATATATATATATATATATATATATATAGAGAGAGAGAGAGAGAGAGAGAGAGAGAGAGAGAGAGAGAGAGAGAGAGAGAGAGAGAGAGAGAGATTACATCCTCACCAATACAACAGGTACTCCCATCTCGCTTGAAGGGATAAAAAAAAATTACTAAAGAATGGATTGATGTTTGAGGATTACAGATTGAGCTCAAACACAGCCATCTACTAATAACTGTTATGAAGACCTCAAACACAGCCATCTTTCAATAACTGTTATGAAGACCTCAAACACAGCCATCTACTAATAACTGTTATGAAGACCTCAAACACAGCCATCTACTAATAACTGTTATGAAGACCTCAAACACAGCCATCTATTAATAACTGTTATGAAGACCTCAAACACAGCCATCTACTAATAACTGTTATGAAGACCTCAAACACAGCCATCTACTAATAACTGTTATGAAGACCTCAAACACAGCCATCTACTAATAACTGTTATGAAGACCTCAAACACAGCCATCTACTAATAACTGTTATGAAGACCTCAAACACAGCCATCTTTCAATAACTGTTATGAAGACCTCAAACACAGCCATCTACTAATAACTGTTATGAAGACCTCAAACACAGCCATCTTTCAATAACTGTTATGAAGACCTCAAACACAGCCATCTACTAATAACTGTTATGAAGACCTCAAACACAGCCATCTACTAATAACTGTTATGAAGACCTCAAACACAGCCATCTTTCAATAACTGTTATGAAGACCTCAGACCTCAGACGGCAGGACGGGCCATGCATGGTAAGTCCCGCACGACTGACGCCAGTTCTGCGAGCCATCTGTGTTTATGAACCGTGCTAACGCTCAGGTCTATGCCCCTTGCTTCAGCGAATCGTGATTAAATCATGTACCCGTTAACAACTTTCGTCTGACCTTCCAGTGCTCGCCACGCGCAACCTGCCGGTCTGGCACTTGCCATCCAGCAACAGATGGTTCACGTTTTGTCCTTGTACTCCGTTCAGGTTGTTTGGGTGCGGTTTGTGTCCAAAGACAGGCGCATGTGTACTCCGTTCAGGTTATTTGGGTGCGGTTTGTGTCAAAAGACAGGCCGATGTGTACTCCGTCCAGGTAGTTTTGGCGCGGTTTGTGTCCAAAGACAGGCCCATGTGTACTCTGTTCCTGTTGTTTGGGTGCGGTTTGTGTCCGAAGACAAATCCACCGTGTACTCAGTTCAGGTTGTTTGGGTACGGTTTCTGTCCAAAGACAAATCCACCGTGTGCTCAGTTCAGGTTGTTTGGGTACGGTTTCTGTCCAAAGACAAATCCACCGTGTGCTCAGTTCAGGTTGTTTGGGTACGGTTTCTGTCCAAAGACAAATCCACCGTGTGCTCAGTTCAGGTTGTTTGGGTACGGTTTCTGTCCAAAGACAAATCCACCGTGTACTCAGTTCAGGTTGTTTGGGTACGGTTTCTGTCCAAAGACAAATCCACCGTATACTCAGCTGGATTTGTCTTTAGATCCAGTCAGTTCCCAAAGACAGCTCCACTCTTGAAAACTGTCTTCAGCCCGCTTGAGGGCAGTTTGCGTCGTATCTCGAATAAGATAAGTCTATCAACTGTACTTCTTTCCGTTTTGACACAACTGTAGATCTACGTGTTTCTCTCTCTGTCTGTGTGTGTGTGTGTGTGTGTGTGTGTGTGTGTGTGTGTGTGTGTGTGTGTGTGTGTGTGTCCCCCTCACCCCCCTACCCCCCAAGTTTTACAAAAAACAACAACAAACAAACAAAAACCTGAAGCTACAATCCAACTGGGTGAACAGTAAGAGTGACGACAGAGGGCATCAGTTTAATCTGAAAGGACGGGGCAGACAGAGACAGAGACAGAGACAGAGAGAGGTAAAAACAGGTGCCCCACGTGCAGGCAAAACCACGGCTAACAATCTGGAGATGGATGCCAGCAATCTTGCAGCGGGTTATCACAATACACTCAGTGACGTTCCCCTAGAGGGCCCCATCTCCCCACCCACCCCTGTGTATTCTCACTTCTTCCCGCCTCCGCCCGTCTCTCACTTGTTTTGCACGCTGCTGGATTTGGAGGAAAGGAAACGTGTGTCAGGTCTCTTGTTTTAAGCGCTCTCTCTCTCTCTGTGTGTGTGTGTGTGTGTGTGTGTGTGTGTGTGTGTGTGTGTGTGTGTCTGTCTGTCTGTCTGTCTGTCTGTCTGTCTCTGTCCCTCCCTCATGCTCTCTCCCACCCTTTCGATCTGTGTCTGCCTCTGTGTGTGTGTGTGTGTGTGTGTGTGTGTGTGTGTGTGTGTGTGTGTGTGTCTGTCTGTCTGTCTGTCTGTCTGTCTGTCTGTCTCTGTCCCTCCCTCATGCTCTCTCCCACCCTTTCGATCTTTGTGTCTGCATCTGTGTGTGTGTGTGTGTTTGTGTGTGTGTGTGTGTGTGTGTGTGTGTGTGTGTGTGTGTGTGTGTGTCTGTCTGTCTCTGTCCCTCCCTCATGCTCTCTCCCACCCTTTCGATCTTTGTGTCTGCCTCTGTGTGTGTGTGTGTGTGTGTGTTTGTGTGTGTGTGTGTGTCTGTCTGTCTGTCTGTCTCTGTCCCTCCCTCATGCTCTCTCCCACCCTTTCGATGTCTGTGTCTGCCTCTGTGTGTGTGTGTGTGTGTGTGTGTGTGTGTGTGTGTGTGTGTGTGTGTGTGTGTGTGTGTTGTTGTTGTTGTTGTTGTTGTTGTTGTTGTTGTTTTCCAGAAGACTCACATACAAACTGACAACACAATCGTGTGCAATATGACCTTCAAGAGAAGCAACATGTGCATGGTAACAAAGTATTTTACAAACTGTAATAAGCCAAGCATCTAGTTGCAAATTATAGGCCTACCTTTGACGTATCATCACACACACACACACACACACACACACACACACACACACACACACACACACACACACACACACACACACACACACACACACACACACACACACACACACACACACACACACACACACAGGTATGTAGAGAAAGTTGTTTGGTTTATCAAGGAAATCGGTTTGTAAAGGAAGTTCAAAGACTTTGGCTTGTAAAGGAAGTTGCTAATGAAACGGACTTTGGTTTGTAAAGGAAGTTGCTAATGAAACGGACTTTGATTTGTAAAGGAAGTTGCTAATGAAACGGACTTTGGTTTGTAAAGGAAGTTGCTAATGAAACGGACTTTGTAAAGGAAGTTGCTAATGAAACGGACTTTGGTTTGTAAAGGAAGTTGCTAATGAAACGGACTTTGGTTTGTAAAGGAAGTTGCTAATGAAACGGACTTTGGTTTGTAAAGGAAGTTGTTGATTTGAAAAGGAAGTTTCGTGTTTTGTAAAGGATGTTTATTGATTTCTTTCTCTTGTATTTTTTTCTTCTTCTTCACCATTGTTCAAGCAGGTGGGGATTCGCAATGTATGCAGCACTGGTATAACATCATGCGCTTTTGTCTGTACCTTGGGGAACAAGCTGCTGTGTATATAGCCTGCTTGTTTACTGTCTGCACTGTTTGTAAAGGTGCAACGAGAGAAACACTGAACACCGCAAGTACAAAACAGATGAATAGGCGACAGTCATGAGTAGCCTACACTACAGTTATAAGAAGAATTAAAAAAATCAAACACGTTGCCAGTTATTGTTATGATATTCTACTCCTTTGCAAAATGAACAGACTACAATTATGCGCACACTGCAGAAAAAATCCACTTGGATATGAAAACAAATATACTCTGAAGGCGGAAAAAAGACACCAAAACAAATAACTAGACCTATTTTGTATTTGTATTTCTTTTTATCACAACAGATTTCTCTGTGTGAAATTCAGGCTGCTCTCCCCAGGGAGAGCGCGTCGCTATAATACAGCGCCACCCATTTTTTTAAATTTTTTTCCGCGTGCACTTTTATTTGTTTTTCTTATCGCAGTGGATTCTTCTACAGAATTTTGTCAGGAACAACCCTTCTGTTGCCGTGGGTTCTTTTACGTGCGCTAAGTGCATGCTAGCACACGGGACTTCGGTTTATCGTCTGATTCGAATGACTAGCGTCCAGACCACCACTCAAGGTCTAGTGGAGGGGGAGAAAATATCGGCGGCTGAGCCGTGATTCGAACTAGCGCGCTCAGATTCTCTCGCTTTCCAGGCGGATGCGTTACCTCTAGGCCATCACTCCACTTTGGGTGGCACTTCACTGCATCGACGTGCTCTCCCTCATTACAACACAACACAATACAACGCAATGCAATGTAATTTGCAATGTAATGCAATAAAATACAATACAGTTTCGAGAGAAGCATGACATCGACACGTCAAGGAATGGTGTACATGGCCCAAGTAGAAAAGAAGGAACACACACACACACACACACACACACACACACACACAGAGCGACGTGTTGCATGCTAACTTTATAACACCCCCTCCTTAACATCATGTGTACAGTAACAAGAACATCTTCGTGGCCATAGAAACAACATGCACATGGTACATAACAAAGTGTAAAACCACGGAACGCGTTATCCCTGCAACGTAATGCCGGTTGTCTGTACAATATCCCTGCAGCGTAATGCCGGTTGTCTGTACAATATCCCTGCAACGTAATGCCGGTTGTCTGTACAATATCCCTGCAGCGTAATGCCGGTTGTCTGTACAATATCCCTGCAACGTAATGCCGGTTGTCTGTACAATATCCCTGCAGCGTAATGCCGGTTGTCTGTACAATATCCCTGCAGCGTAATGCCGGTTGTCTGTACAATATCCCTGCAGCGTAATGCCGGTTGTCTGTACAATATCCCTGCAACGTAATGCCGGTTGTCTGTACAATATCCCTGCAACGTAATGCCGGTTGTCTGTACAATATCCCTGCAACGTAATGCCGGTTGTCTGTACAATATCCCTGCAACGTAATGCCGGTTGTCTGTACAATATCCCTGCAACGTAATGCCGGTTGTCTGTACAAGGTCCCTGCAACGTAATGCCGGTTGTCTGTACAATATCCCTGCAGCGTAATGCCGGTTGTCTGTACAATATCCCTGCAACTTAATGCCGGTTGTCTGTACAATATCCCTGCAACGTAATGCCGGTTGTCTGTACAATATCCCTGCAGCGTAATGCCGGTTGTCTGTACAATATCCCTGCAACGTAATGCCGGTTGTCTGTACAATATCCCTGCAACGTAATGCCGGTTGTCTGTACAATATCCCTGCAGCGTAATGCCGGTTGTCTGTACAATATCCCTGCAACGTAATGCCGGTTGTCTGTACAATATCCCTGCAGCGTAATGCCGGTTGTCTGTACAATGTCCCTGCAACGTAATGCCGGTTGTCTGTACAATATCCCTGCAGCGTAATGCCGGTTGTCTGTACAATATCCCTGCAACGTAATGCCGGTTGTCTGTACAATATCCCTGCAACGTAATGCCGGTTGTCTGTACAATATCCCTGCAGCGTAATGCCGGTTGTCTGTACAATATCCCTGCAACGTAATGCCGGTTGTCTGTACAATATCCCTGCAAACATCGATGACAGATCCACATCGACAACAAACAGCGCCAACTGTGTGGCTGTATTGCTGTTCCGAGGTTAGCTGTTTCCCGTGTTTATTATCACAAAGCGCACACATTCAGTATCTTTATACCGGCAGTCTTATAGCCCGTGCCAAAGACGCTGCATATTCCCGTTATTCTTGGATGAGACAGAAAGAGAGAGAGAGGAAGAGAGAGGGGGAGAGATACAGAGAGAGAGAGAGAGAGAGAGAGAGGAAGAGACAGGGAGAGAGATACAGAGAGAGAGAGAGAGGAAGAGACACAGAGAGAGATACAGAGAGAGAGGGGGGAAGAGACAGGGAGAGAGATACAGAGACAGGGAGAGAGATACAGAGAGACAGAGAGAGAGGGAAAGAGACAGGGAGAGAGATACAGAGAGAGAGAGAGGGGGGGTAAGAGACAGGGAGAGAGATACAGAGAGAGAGAGAGAGAGGAAGATACAGAGAGAGAGAGAGGAAGAGACAGAGAGAGAGAGACAGAGAGGGAGAGAAAGGAACAGACACAGAGAGAGAGAGAGGAAGAGAGAGAGAGAAAGGAAGAGACAGAGAGAGAGAGGAAGACAGAGAGAGAGAGAGGAAGAGACAGAGAGAGAGAGAGGAAGAGACAGGGAGATACAGAGAGAGAGAGAAAGGAAGAGACAGAGAGAGAGAGAGACCCAACTGGCGTGCGTTCAAATCAAAACGGACAGGTGCAGCCAGCAGCTCAACACAGGTAATTAGAGTGTATCTGAACACCATGTGATGTTCAGTGTTGTGCTGTGAAGACATCCCCCCATCCCCCTCGCTACTCACACATCACGCGCGCGCGCGCACTCACACACACACACACACACACACACACACACACAGGCAAACAGACTGACAGACAGACACACACACACACACACACGCACGCACGCACACACACACACGCACACAGATAGACAGACGGACAGACACACACGCACACACACACACACACACACACACACACACACACACACACACACACACACACACACACCTGAAAAGTGCCAGATGATGTATCGTGGTGTATCTTAGTTCAGCTGACAGTCGTTATCTTTCCAGATTATATTTATGAATGCATGTTCAAGCTCTGAAACACACACACACACACACACACACACACACACACACACACACACACACACACACACACACACACACCTTTTACCTTGAATGAACGCTTGTCAATCAACAAGTAACAAAGATATATGCATGCACCTTTGCGAATTCCTGATATATTATGGGGAACGTTTCAACAGAATGAAAAAGAAAATAGAGAAAACGAAAACGAAAGTTACAACTCGACACAAAGCATATTTCTTCTCATCTGTCATGACATTACACTTGATTATTTCCACAGCTCAGAACATGAACACGATCCGTGACAAG
>NC_134881.1:47070343-47072843 GCF_041734735.1 Babylonia areolata | reverse complement strand
TCCTCCCTCTCTGCCCTGCCCTTCTTTCCCCTGTTCCTTCCTCCCTCCCTGCCCTTCTTTCCCCTGTTCCTTCCTCCCTCTCTGCCCTTCTTTCCCCTGTTCCTTCCTCCCTCTCTGCCCTGCCCTTCTTTCCCCTGTTCCTTCCTCCCTCTCTGCCCTGCCCTTCTTTCCCCTGTTCCTTCCTCCCTCTCTGCCCTTCTTCCCCCTGTTCCATCCTCCCTCTCTGCCCTTCTTTCCCCTGTTCCTTCCTCCCTCTCTTCCCTGCCCTTCTTTCCCCTGTTCCTTCCTCCCTCTCTGCCCTTCTTCCCCCTGTTCCATCCTCCCTCTCTGCCCTTCTTCCCCCTGTTCCATCCTCCCTCTCTGCCCTTCTTCCCCCTGTTCCATCCTCCCTCTCTGCCCTTCTTCCCCCTGTTCCCTCTCTGCCCTTCTTTCCCCTGTTCCTTCCTCCCTCTCTGCCCTTCTTCCCCCTGTTCCTTCCTCCCTCTCTGCCCTTCTTTCCCCTGTTCCATCCTCCCTCTCTGCCCTGCCCTTCTTTCCCCTGTTCCTTCCTCCCTCTCTGCCCTTCTTCCCCCTGTTCCTTCCTCCCTCTCTGCCCTTCTTTCCCCTGTTCCTTCCTCCCTCTCTGCCCTTCTTTCCCCTGTTCCTTCCTCCCTCTCTGCCCTTCTTTCCCCTGTTCCTTCCTCCCTCTCTGCCCTTCTTCCCCCTGTTCCTTCCTCCCTCTCTGCCCTTCTTCCCCCTGTTCCTTCCTCCCTCTCTGCCCTTCTTTCCCCTGTTCCTTCCTCCCTCTCTGCCCTGCCCTTCTTCCCCCTGTTCCTTCCTCCCTCTCTGCCCTTCTTTCCCCTGTTCCTTCCTCCCTCTCTGCCCTTCTTCCCCCTGTTCCTTCCTCCCTCTCTGCCCTTCTTTCCCCTGTTCCTTCCTCCCTCTCTGCCCTTCTTCCCCCTGTTCCTTCCTCCCTCTCTGCCCTTCTTCCCCCTGTTCCTTCCTCCCTCTCTGCCCTTCTTCCCCCTGTTCCTTCCTCCCTCCCTGCCCTTCTTCCCCCTGTTCCATCCTCCCTCTCTGCCCTGCCCTTCTTCCCCCTGTTCCTTCCTCCCTCTCTGCCCTTCTTCCCCCTGTTCCTTCCTCCCTCTCTGCCCTTCTTTCCCCTGTTCCTTCCTCCCTCTCTGCCCTTCTTTCCCCTGTTCCATCCTCCCTCTCTGCCCTGCCCTTCTTTCCCCTGTTCCTTCCTCCCTCTCTGCCCTTCTTCCCCCTGTTCCTTCCTCCCTCTCTGCCCTTCTTTCAGCCCACTTTTCTCTTTCCCCCGTTCCTGTAGTTTGTTTTAAACTATGCGTGCATTTTGGAATGAAATTCAACAAGCAAACAAAACAAAACAAAAACAAAAACAAAAAACAACAAAAAGCTATATTAAAAAAAATTAACAAGTAAACAAAACAAAAGCAAAAAACAAAGAATGAAGCTATTACTACGACTACAACTATCACTACTAAGTGGATAGAATGAAATAGATAAAATAAAAAAAAAGGAAGAGAGAAAGAACAAAATAATGTCATTTCACGAAAGACAGATGCAAATACTAAAACGGACACTTCACACATACAAACGAATAAATTTGCATATGCATAAATATATAACTATCCCTAATAGAAATAACAACAACAACTATAATAATAATAATAGTAATAATAATAATGATAACAACAACAGCAATAATAATAAGAATAACAATGATACATGTATTTCATTTTAACATTTACTGTTTAAGTAGAATGGCATTGCCATCAAGGCTGACTTACATCATTCATATATTTTCCATTTTATCCAACAAATAGCTTTTTAAAGAGCTGCTGAAGCATTTGCCAGGAAGAGCACCCCATTATTAGTGTTAACTGTTCTAGCACCACGACACATTACTCAAGATCTAGCGTCAAATGTCATAACTCATTATCAAAGTTACGCAAGCTTAGTAGAACCCCGATCGGCACAGCTCAGTCCGTCATTTACCGCTACTTAGCGCTATATGGATATACTGTGATCCATCAGCCCTTCACTAGGAACAGAGATATATTACTAACTCCTCTTCTCTTGCATGGTTCCAGCGAATCGAATAAAAATGTAGCCGAGCGCTCAGCTCAGGCTTCAGAAACTGTTTCCCACACTGAGCTATAGCAGACGCTTTTTTCACAACGAACCGCCAGCCTTCAACAACCCGCGCAGAATGTGTGACGCCATTCCCGTATTAAATGCAAAGCCCATTCTAAACCTATTCTCTAAACATCTATTGCATCCAGTCTCTGTATCGTTCACTGCAATATTATATTTGTTGTGCTTACACACACACTTTAATCAGTTAGAAGCATACTTGATTTCAGTTTAATCGTTCGTCAGTCTAAAGATTTCAGCTGACGCTAAGCTTACGTCATTTTGTGCTTCTCGCCACACAGCCACTCCAACCAGTTCGCTGTACGTCATTGGTTGAGCTGGAATCTGTGTTTCTGCCAGACCG
>NC_134881.1:47022843-47065343 GCF_041734735.1 Babylonia areolata | reverse complement strand
GGAAGGATGGAGAGAAAGAGAGGAAGAGAGGGGGAGAAAGGGAGGGAGGAAGGAAGGGAGAAAGACGGAGGGACAGAGGGAGGGACGGAGGGAGGGAGAGAGAGAGAGGGGGAGGACGGAGGGACGGAGAGAGAGAGAGAGAGAGAGAGAGAAGAAGGGAGGGGCGCAGAGAGAGGCAGAGAGACAGAGAAACAGAGAGAAAAGGAGGGAGGGACGGAGAGAGAGAGGGAGGGACAAAGGGAGACAGAGAGAAAGGGAGGGAGGGACGGAGAGAGAGAGGGAGGGACAAAGGGAGACAGAGAGAAAGGGAGAGACCGATAGAGAGAGAGGGACAGATGGAGAGAGGGGGGACATAGGGAGAGAGGGAGAGAAAGAGAGAGAGAGAGAGAGAGAGAGAGAGAGAGAGAGATTAGGGAGGGTGCGTGATGAGAATGAAAAAAACGAAGAGGAGAAAAGATCTCTCTCTCTCTCTCTCTCTCTCTCTCTCTCTCTCTCTGTGTGTGTGTGTGTGTGTGTGTGTGTGTGTGTGTGTGTGTGTGTGTGACAGGGAGGGTTGTTGTGAAAGCTCTGGAAAGTTACAATAATAGAGAGAAATAAGCGGTATATGTTGCCATTGAAAAGAAAAACAACAACAACAACAAAAACCCAGAAATAAACGAAACCTTTGAAAGAGACCCCCACCAACTTAACTAAACTAAACCAAAGCAAACCAAGCCAAGCCAAGCTAAGCTAAGCTAAGCTATGTAAAATAAACACGTGAAGAAAACAACAACAACAAAACAACCAACTGACAGTCGAAGAAATCCAGGTTTTTTTGCAGTGGGACGAATCAAAAGGCACAAACACATACATCCATTTTCTCGGCGGCACAAAGGACCCGGGACAACGACTGTGAAAGAAAGGGAAGAGCAACGACACGGGGCGTCATAGACATATATCTCAGTGCACGTGAAGTCATAGACATATATCTTAGTGCACGGGAAGCCATGGACATATATCTCAGTGCACGTGAAGCCATGGACATATATCTCAGTGCACGTGAAGTCATAGACATATATCTCAGTGCACGTGAAGCCATGGACATATATCTCAGTGCACGTGAAGTCATAGGCATATATCTCAGTGCACGTGAAGTCATGGACATATATCTCAGTGCACGTGAAGCCATGGGCATATATCTCAGTGCACGTGAAGCCATGGGCATATATCTCAGTGCACGTGAAGCCATGGACATATATATCAGTGCACGTGAAGTCATGGACATATATCTCAGTGCACGTGAAGTCATAGACATATATCTCAGTGCACGTGAAGCCATGGACATATATCTCAGTGCACGTGAAGTCATGGACATATATCTCAGTGCACGTGAAGTCATGGACATATATCTCAGTGCACGTGAAGTCATAGACATATATCTCAGTGCACGTGAAGTCATGGACATATATCTCAGTGCACGTGAAGCCATGGACATATATCTCGGTGCACGTGGTCATGGGCATATATCTCGGTGCACGTGAAGTCATGGGCATATATCTCAGTACACGTGAAGTCATAGACATATATCTCAGTGCACGTGAAGTCATGGACATATATCTCAGTGCACGTGAAGTCATGGGCATATATCTCAGTGCATGTGAAGTCATGGGCATATATCTCAGTGCACGTGAAGTCATAGACATATATCTCAGTGCACGTGAAGTCATGGGCATATATCCTAGTGTACGTGAAGTCATGGACATATATCTCAGTGCACGTGAAGTCATAGACATATATCTCAGTGCACGTGAAGTCATAGACATATATCTCAGTGCACGTGAAGCCATAGACATATATCTCAGTGCACGTGAAGTCATAGACATATATCTCAGTGCACGTGAAGTCATAGACATATATCTCAGTGCACGTGAAGCCATGGACATATATCTCAGTGCACGTGAAGTCATAGACATATATCTCAGTGCACGTGAAGTCATGGGCATATATCTCAGTGCACGTGAAGTCATAGACATATATCTCAGTGCACGTGAAGTCATGGGCATATATTTCAGTGCACATGAAGTCATGGGCATATATCTCAGTGCACGTGAAGTCATGGGCATATATCTCAGTGCACGTGAAGTCATGGGCATATACCTCAGTGCACTTGAGTCATGGGCATATATCTCAGTGCACGTGAAGTCATGGGCATATATCTCAGTGCGCGTGAAGTCATGGGCATATATCTCAGTGCACGTGAAGTCATGGGCATATATCTCAGTGCACGTGAAGTCATGGGCATATACCTCAGTGCACGTGAAGTCATGGGCATATATCTCAGTGCACGTGAAGCCATGGACATATATCTCAGTGCACGTGAAGTCATAGACATATATCTCAGTGCACGTGAAGTCATGGACATATATCTCAGTGCACGTGAAGTCATGGACATATACCTCAGTGCACGTGAAGTCATAGACATATATCTCAGTGCATGTGAAGTCATGGACATATATCTCAGTGCACGTGAAGCCATGACATATATCTCAGTGCACGTGAAGTCATAGACATATATCTCAGTGCACGTGAAGTCATGGACATATATCTCAGTGCACGTAAAGTCATGGACATATACCTCAGTGCACGTGAAGTCATGGGCATATATCTCAGTGCACGTGAAGTCATGGGCATATATCTCAGTGCACGTGAAGCCATGGACATATATCTCAGTGCACGTGAAGTCATAGACATATATCTCAGTGCACGTGAAGTCATGGACATATATCTCAGTGCACGTGAAGTCATGGACATATACCTCTGTGCACGTGAAGTCATAGACATATATCTCAGTGCATGTGAAGTCATGGACATATATCTCAGTGCACGTGAAGCCATGACATATATCTCAGTGCACGTGAAGTCATAGACATATATCTCAGTGCACGTGAAGTCATGGACATATATATCAGTGCACGTGAAGTCATGGACATATACCTCAGTGCACGTGAAGTCATGGGCATATATCTCAGTGCACGTGAAGTCATGGACATATATCTCAGTGCACGTGAAGTCATGGACATATATCTCAGTGTACGTGAAGTCATGGACATATATCCCAGTGCACGTGAAGTCATGGACATCCCAGTGTACGTGAAGCCATGGACATGATATATCTCAGGGTACGTGAAGCCATAAACATATATCTCAGTGCACGTAAAGTCATGGACATTATATATCTCAGTGGCACGTGAAGCCACAGACATATATCTCAGTGCACGTGAAGTCATGGGCATATATCTCAGTGCACGTGAAGTCATAGACATATATCTCAGTGCACGTGAAGTCATGGGCATATATCTCAGTGCACGTGAAGTCATGGGCATATATCTCAGTGCACGTGAAGTCATAGACATATATCTCAGTGCACGTGAAGTCATGGACATATATATCAGTGCACGTGAAGTCATGGACATATACCTCAGTGCACGTGAAGTCATGGGCATATATCTCAGTGCACGTGAAGTCATGGGCATATATCTCAGTGCACGTGAAGTCATGGGCATATATCCCAGTGTACGTGAAGTCATGGACATATATCCCAGTGCACGTGAAGTCATGGACATCCCAGTGTACGTGAAGCCATGGACATGATATATCTCAGGGTACGTGAAGCAATGGACATATATCTCAGTGCACGTGAAGCCATGGACATATACCTCAGTGCACGTGAAGCCATGGACATATATCTCAGTGCACGTGAAGTCATGGGCATATATCTCAGTGCACGTGAAGTCATAGACATATATCTCAGTGCACGTGAAGTCATGGGCATATATCTCAGTGCACGTGAAGTCATGGGCATATATCTCAGTGCACGTGAAGTCATAGACATATATCTCAGTGCACGTGAAGTCATAGACATATATCTCAGTGCACGTGAAGCCATGGACATATATCTCAGTGCACGTGAAGCCATGGACATATATCTCAGTGCACGTGAAGCCATGGACATATATCTCAGTGCACGTGAAGTCATGGACATATATCTCAGTGCACGTGAAGCCATGGACATATATCTCAGTGCACGTGAAGCCATGGACATAATCTCAGTGCACGTGAAACCACAGACATATATCTTAGTGCACGTGAAGCCATAGACATTTTTCACAGTGCACGTGAAGCCATAGACATATATCTCAGTGCACGTGAAGCCATAGACATATATCTCAGTGCACCTGAAGCCATTGGCACATATCTCAGTGCACATGAAGCCATAGACATATATCTCAGTGCACGTGAAGCCACTGGCATATATCTCAGTGCACGTGAAGTCATAGACATATATCTCAGTGCACGTGAAGCCATTGACATAATACCTCAGTGCACGTGAAGCTACAGCTAGCCAGCAGGCCGTGAAACGGTTCCCTGCACGTACGTGCCGTAATTTGACCCCCACATCAATGTCGACCGTGGAAAGGATGGAGAAAATCAGTACAGTACGGTATCCGTAAAAATGGCTGCCTCCTCCAAAAATCACGAACACATTTCGCGGTGGTTTGAAGGGAATTAGAGCCTGAACTTCAGCACTCACAGGAGAAGACTGTGTTGGGAACAACAAACAGCAAGCCTTCCCTCCTCACACACACACACACACTCACACACACACTCACGCAGCTGTGGCCGTGTTTCCTGACGAATTTCCCCCCATCTGCTCACCTGTGTGCCAAACAAGATTCAGATGTCCGACCTGTTCGCTGCAGGCTTCCTGGAGCTGTGTGTGGAGAAACAGAAAGGCAGGCCGGAAAAGCAAAGAGAAAGATGGAACACGGCGTATGGAAAGATATGACTCAAATACAAACAGTAAGTGGACAGGTAGTTTAACAGGTGGGCAAGCAGTCAGACTGCGAGAAGGAGGAAGCAGTTTGGAAGACATATAATTGGTATTCTTGGCACTTTATGGCTGATTTCGAGTTGACGATGTTCAGAAAATTTCTTCTTCTTTTTCGTTATATATATATATATATATATTTTTTTTTTTTAAACAAGAACCATTGTGAATTTCAAACTGATGAACTGTCTTGTTCAGCCATTTGGCTCACGTGTCTAGCTTTCTGGAAACATGGAGGAACATAGATATTTCATATCTGTCCTGGGAAACTCATTTTCTTCTTATCCTGATTCTGGACAAAATGAACAATCGTTGTTGGGATTAATTTCTACGCATACAGATTCATTCTCATGACCTCTTAATGTCATAAATTTCAAATCAGTTCCTGCTTAGCATATCTCTGGAGCATTTATTTGCACACAGTCTAAATATATTCCAGAAACAGAGGACATGAAGCAGGTAGGTCTATACAATATGAATGTTTAACACTTCCATTGAAACTTACCACCCACTCTTGGCTAAACAGCCCACATCTAAAAGTTTTTGCTTAGATGACAGTACGAAACACCATTCATTAGATACTCCTTGAGGCAGACAAGCAAAACCAAATGCTAATTAGCTGTAATATATTTAAATTTAGAAACCCAATTAATTCTAGCAGCCTCGTCATTTGATACGCATGCTTGTTTTGGAAAGTAATCGTCGTTCATTTCCTGTGAAGTAAACTAGAATTTAACAGCACGCACACAAACAATTAATTTGCAAAGGATACCTCCCGAGGTCACCACACAGCATTTTCTTTGGGGTCCGTCCAAATACCTTGAGAAATCTTTTGCAGGCAAATTGATGCAGATTCTTCTGGGTTATTTTCGTCAAAAATACCAAAGACTTGAGAAGAATTTTTATATCGGTAGAACTTTGACACCAAAATAGTTCGAAAAATGTTTTGAGAGAGAGAGAGAGAGGGAGGCAGACAGACAGATAGACAGACAAAGAGTGAAAAAGAATATCATTTACTTTGGAATCCGCCCAGATACTTTGAAAAATCTTTCGCAAGTAAATTAATGCAGATTCTTCTTGGTTATTTTCGTCACGAATACCACAAACTTGAGAAGAATATAAGAATTAGCAGAACTTTGACAACCGATTGTTCGAAAAATGTTTTGAGAGAGGGAAAGAAAGAGGGAGGTGTATATATATATATATATATATATATCAGTATATATATTAAGAGAGAGGGAGAGACACAGACAGAGAGTATAAATTCGCTTTATCTGTCTGTCAGTGTGTCAGAAATGGACAATCAAGTATTCCCACTTTCTTAACCAATCAAGATCAGATCTGGCATTTACCAAAGGAAAATTCCGATTTCGAACAGTTGGTTTAATAATAATCAGTATTTATATTGCGCTGAATCTTGTGAAGAGACAAATCAAAGATCTTTCGTGCCAGTCATTCACACGCATACATAACTCCAAACTTGAAAAACTGAAGATAAATAAGAGGCAGGGGATAGAGGCTATCTTGGAAAGAGGTGGGTTTTAAGGCCAAACTTGAAAGAGCTGAGTGCGGCCGGTGACCTGACGCAGCAAAAGAGGAAGTTCATTCCAAATACAAAGTCCAGAGACAAAGAACGGCGGCCAACGGTGGAGTGTTCGAATCTGGGTATGCGTAAACAGAATGGATCCGAAGCCGATCGTAGAGAGCGAGATGGGGTGTAGAGGTGAAGGCAGCCACAGAGATAGGAAGGGGCAGATTTGTGGATACGTGTTTAACATAGAGTGCTGATCTGTCAGGAAGGTTTGGGACGGATCCGGCCACTGCTACTTGAAAAATGAAGGAAGAGTAGCTGACTGTGGAAGGGACGCCGTCAGTGGCTTCAACCTGGCTCCGAGAACGAGGACTTCCGGGGAGGCAGAGAGGTGAAACAAACAAACCAACAAACAAAATCCATGAGCGTTGAAAGTTCAAAGTTGTGGGATCAAACCTCAGTGTAGGAGGGCAGGTCTTTACTCCCCCCCCCCACACCTCTCCGCCACCCACCCCTTCTCACCTTCCCACCCCCATCCCCTCCCAGTTCTCCCCCACTTCCCTCTGATGCCTCGTGTGATTGAAGGTCAGACATTGCAAAGTGGAGACTGTCCAGTTATACCTGTGGGATGGTTCACTGTCAAACATGAAGTAAATGAAGAGGAGTGAAACAATTATACAGGAAACATTTCTTCTTAGCTTTATTCAAAATGTGCTCGGGGCTTGTACGTTAAGAAAACAAAGAGAGAAACCTAAAAGTGCCTCAGTTTTAAAGAAACAACAGAGTATACCTTTACCGGAGGAAGGAGAGAGGTGGTGGGCTTAGAAAGGGTGATGGAGGATGGGAGAAGGAGAAAGCCGTACTGAGGAACACATACATCTACACACACACTCACGTACGCCGCGCTTACAAAGTACGCACACTCGCACGCACTCAGTGACGCGAGCGCGCAGAATGACACACACACACAAGAAACCCGGAACAATAAATCACATCCAGTTTGTGATAAGCACAGCAGACAACTCACAGGCTCTCGTGTTCTTATCTTTTCTATGATGTAGTCCCACAGTCCATTTTCAGCAGATAGAAAGATCGACTGGGTGAGTTTTCTGTCCTGGTCTAGTACCTGTATGTGTTCTCGATTTCACACACACACACACACACACATACACGCACACACGCACTGACGCTCACGCGCGCGCGCAGGTACATACACATACACGCACACATACATATACACACATACACCTGCGCGCGCGTACACACACACACTCACACACACACACACTCTCTCTCTCTCTCTCTCGCTCTCTCTCATTCACACACACTGACATACATACTTAACAGTCTAACGGGCAAGTTTGAGCGCCAATCCGTGCACATACACGCACTTATGAACACATACTCATAAACATGCACACGCACATGCGCACAAACGTACGCGCAGATGAGACAGGAGGGGGGAGAGAGAGAGAGAGAGAGAGACAGAAGACAAAGACGGAGGAGAAACCCGTGGCAAAAAAGAGAAAGCAATCAGATAAAAGTGCAATAAAAATGATTATTATTTTCATCACTCACCAAACTTTCCTCAGAACAGCTCCTAAACTGAAAAGGCACTGAAGAAGGAAGCAGTGAACCAAACCAATCTTGGTGATGAAGTCTTCTATCACTGATAGTCCGGGATCAAGCCACTAAAACAACAAATCCACGCACGCACCACACGATGACCAAACAACCAAAACCTGCTATCTCCCTCCCTGCAGTCTCTTTACTGCGACTACGCACCCTACACTACAGACATGCCCCAAACTCTGGCACTCCGGTTGCTGTTACCAGGTTAGTCAGTTAGCGGTCTGGGGCTCCCTGGAGGTTCTGCAGATCTGGAAGAAAGGAAAGCGACCGACGCACCGTAATTCAGGACACTTAAGCCAGGGTGCCACCAGGGAACGTGGTGAACCTACCTACGAACGGTCTCTGGATAAAGACCCTTCGGTGCCACCACCACCGCCACACACCTCTACCACAGACTGTGTGGTGCGTGCCTCTGTGTGTGTGTGTGTGAGTGTGTGAGTGTGTCGGTGTGAGAACTAACCTTCTCTGCTCTCACGGCACCCACTACACTCCTCTGTTCGTTCAACTGATGAGAGCGTGTGATACCTGTGTGTGCGTATGTGTGTGTGTGTGTGTGTGCGCCCAGGGAAAGGATTAAGAGGGGGAGCGGTGTTGTGGGAACGGAGGGGATGGGTGGGAGGAAGTGCGGAGAGAAATTGCAATTAAGGAAGGGAGGGGAAAGGTGAGGAACGGGATGGTGGTGGTGGTGGTGGTAATAGGAGTCAGATAAGAAAGGAAGAGTTGTGGGGGGAGGAGGAAGGTGGCAGAATGGTTAAGACGCTCAGCTGCCAATACAGAGAGTCCGTGAGGGTGTGGGTTCGAATCCCGCTCTCGCCCTTTCTCCTAAGTTTGACTGGAAAATCAAACTGAGCGTCTAGTCTTTCGGATGAGACGATAAACCGAGGTCCCGTGTGCAGCACGCACTTGGCGCACTGAAAAAGAACCCATGGCAACGAGAGTGTTGTCCTCTGGCGAAATTACGTAAAATGAAATCCCCTTTCATAGGTACACAAATATGTAAGCATGCACCCAAGGCCTGACTAAGCGCGTTGGGTTATGCTGCTGGTCAGGCATCTGCTCAACAGATGTGGTGTAGCGTGTATGGATTTGTCCGAACGCAGTGACGCCTCCTTGAGAAAGTGAAACTGAAACTGTGGGGGGAAGGGTGTGTGGACGGGGAGGGTGAGGGTGGGGCGGAGTTGCATCTCGAGTTTCTTACGGAGAATTGTCCTTCACTGACTGGGATTCTTTTTCTTCCGAACTTTTTGTACGTAGCGTTTTGGCTTTCGCCGCGAATTCTGCACATAATACACACACACACACACACACACACACACACACACACACACTGACAGAATCTGTCCTTGTTACTTATGCCGGCGCACACACATAATGCATGCACATGCAAGGAATTCAAAACATACCCAGTCACACTGACACAACACACACACCAGTAATACACGTTGCCAATGAGTCAGTACAATGAGTAGAGAGAGAGAGAGGGGGGGCGGGGAGAGACAGAGTGGACACTGGAATTATTTATTGTCATTGCCAAGAAAGGTCTTTTGACAAGGGGGCAACAACATAAATTCACATATTTTTGCTTCAGAAATCAACAACTTTCTTTGTTTTCACAACCATTCAGTCAATTTAAACCAAGAAAATATGCAATCATTGCAGGCACTTAAGTCACATCCTGACAAAAACTCAAGGAAATGGAACTAAAGAAAAACAAAAATATAATGATAACAATATGACAAAACTTGATGAATGGGGACTGACTCGACCATCCACTCAAGATAATATCAAAACTAATTCAGACTGACTCAACAATACACTCATCATGTGTATGAAATGCTATGTTTTCTGTTTTGTCTGAACAAGATAGCAACTTCTGCACTGATTATACTTATGATTAAGTGCCTTCTAAGCTGTTAATACCATTTTGACTTATGTACCTTTGTCTTATTGTTTGTGCGTCTGCAATGAATCTAGCAATCGATCTAATTATGATTTCATTATCAAATGATAAAACAGTAACAACATCATGACTTTTAGCCACGTCTGTTTTAAAAAAATATACATCTTTCTTGCACAGTATTATACACTTCACACTGAAAAAGAAAATGTTTTTCGTCATCCACCTGGTATCCACAGACAGGACATGGTGATTGTGTGGAAGTCCCAGGTTCAAACCATCTCCTGTCTGCATTAAAACCCAGAGTTCTTAACCTAAATCTTGCGTAATTCATTCTATGCCACTTATCTGTAATGATTCTGAGGTATGCTTCAGGTTGAAATATGCTTTTAAATGAAAAGAACCAACAATATTTTCCTTTACTTTCCATGTCAGAATCCCGGTTTTGTTTAAAGGAACAAATGAGTTTATCTCTGAATTCTGCAATAAACTGTTGTCGTTTCCTACACCCTGGGACAACCACACAATTCCAAAACCATGTTCAGTTAGAACCTTCTTCACTCTATAACACCAGTTGTTGTTTTTTCCTAACTCCATTTGCAAAAGCATCATACCATAGGCCTGTTTGCACAGACGTGTTTGTGGAAGCATTATCCATTTTAACCAATATTTAATACATTTGACAAATGTTCCTATGTACACAGGGTATCTTCCTGTTTCCCCATAAAGATTTCAGCTGCATATGTAAGTAAAGCTTCTATTTGTACGTCGAACATTTTCCACACTAGACAACAATCAATCGAGTTAAGTTTTCTAACTGTTTTCATAATTTCGAGACGCCGTTTTTTACCTTTTCTGCAAAATTCTTCTCATGCATTACTCAGACTTAATTTTGTTGTAAAAATCATCCGCCAATACTTATGTGAATTAACAACCCTAATTTCTTTATTTCCGTACAACCATTTTTCATGCGTTGATAGACGACCACCCATTCTAAAAACCATAACATTCGTTTTATCCAGATTCACAGTCAAACCTAATCGATCGACTTCTTCTTTAAAGGCATTTAACTGGTTTTGCAAACCTTTAACTGTCCCTGACAAAAGAATGACATCGTCAGCAAAAAGCAACAGAAATATCTCAATAGCTCCTGGTATTAGCTGGATACTATGCCGACCTCTTTTGGAAAGTTCTACAGCTAATTCATTTATAAGAATAGAAAACGTTTGCGGGCTAAAAAGACATCCTTGTTTAACACCAGCTGAACATTCAAAGTAATTTGAGAATACACCTTTTACACGCACACACGCAAGCACTGAGTTGTAAACACCTCTAAGCGCCATATACAGTTTTCCATTCACACCACTTTTACGCAGGACATTCGATAGGGCATTACGATTCACAGAATCAAAAGCCTTCCTGAAATCAACAAAAGCGACTTACCGTTTTGTGTTACAAAGTAGAAATGTTTGCACCACTGAATACAATGTAAACATGTGATCAATAATACTGTAAGTTGCTCTAAAACCTACTTGCTCTTCAATTATTTTTTCTTCTTTTTCAGTAAACTTTGCTTAGAACACTTGTGAGCGATACTCCACGATAGTTATCGGGGTTGTTAGCATCACCTTTTTATGTATAGGAATAATTATTGATTTTGCTCATTCTACAGGAAATGTACCATTTTCAAACATCTGGTTAGATAACTGAATAAGGAAGTCAATTATGAGGGAATTTGCATACTTCAGCATTTCTCCAATAATTTTGTCTGGATCTGCACTTTTTCCTGACTTTAAGTGTCTAATACTAGAAATGATCTGTTCCTTAGTCGGTTCTCACGCTGGCGTTGTGTTGGAGTACAATGCCCTGATCAATGCTATACCAAATGCCTGGAAAGCTGAAATGAACAGGGACCCTACACAACACACAGTTGGACACGAAATCAACACAGACAGAGGGTTCCTGAGTACATTACATAACAAAACGATCAGAGAAATAATATTTTTTTTAAAAACATGACATATGCGCAAGTCAGTTCTGGAAACGAAAGCTAGATATAAATATAAACGATTACTTTACCACAGCTCGTGACTGTACGAAAGAATCAGGACTAAGGCTGCTTCATTTTAAGTTCATTCATAATATTTACCCAACCAACATTATGTTGCATAAAATGGGGGTAGCAAATTCAAACAAATGTATGTGGTGTCAAGAGGTTGACTTCATTGAACACTCCTTTTATCACTGTCAGAAAATTAATTGTCATCTTTTTGGAAAATGGTACAACAATATATCTTGACAAATTTTGAGCAGCACATCAATATTAGTGAAAAAGTCGCTCTTTTCGGACTTCCCAGCTCCTTTAAACTGAAAACAAATCTCAGAAACCAAATCAATCATGTCTTACTAATAGCACGACTAACAATCTCCAAGTTCAAATATGGAAAATGTAAACACTTAGAACTAATATTTGATACTGAGATAAACATGAGAGTGAACACCAGGGATCGATTTTAAGAAAGCATTGGAAAATATTGAAATATTGAGAAAATAACAACCAAGTGAAAGAGAGAGGGAGAAAGAGAGAGAGGTAGAGAGAGGTGCATGCTACATTGCTTTGCATGTCAGCAAGAGATGCCTATGTGACTGTTGTATTCATGTTATATATATATATATATATATATATATATATATATATATATAAAGAGAGAGAGAGAGAGAGAGAGAGAGAGAGATTTATATATGTATGTATGTATCTAAGGAAATAAAATAGATTTAGGGACCAAAAGGGAAAAATGATGACGAACAAAAATAGGATCACACACACACACACACAAACACACACACGCACGCACGCACGCACGCACACGCGCGCGCGCACTCACCCCACACATTCACACGCACGACTTTACACGTGCATGCTCATTCACATACTAATGGCAATACATGAAGGACCAGACACCCCCCTGGCCTGCCACCAAACGTGAAGAAAACAAAGAAGAGGAGATGGACGGGAAATGCAGTACGATGAAAAAAGGACACCGGGCAACAACCAGTGGAAGAACCAGATGAAGAAGATAAAATGTATCAGCAGGATGGAAGAATAAGCCCAGGACAACAAGAACCAAACAAGCTGCAGCTCTGAAGATAAAGTCAGAGGATAAAAGGCGACGAACCCGAAGGGCAAGAGACAATGACAGAAAACACGAGAAGAGAACCCACAGACATACAGAAACATACAATAGCGAACAGCCAACTCTGAACAGACAAAAATGGACATAACCAAATACAAAGTACATTACAGACACAACACAGTAAGGATGGTCTCAGTATAGACCAGTCATCCCTGATGACGAAAATGTAATGATTTCCCTTAAAAAAAAAAAAATCTGTTCCTTAGTTACAGGGTCGTTAAACAATGTCTCTAACTCATCCTCTGTCTCCACTGAATTGTTTTCTTCCTGCATCAAATCATTATCAAAGTCATTAAGAACCTTAAAGAAATGATCATGCCACTGTTGCATAGAAATTAATATCATTATACACAAACATTTTTCTGTTCACAGATTTTATCACTGACCAGAAGAGAGAGAAAGGGTGGGAGGGAGAGAGAGAGGGTGGGAGAGAGGGGGGGGGGAGGGAGAGAGAGAGGCAGGGAGAGAGAGGGGAGAGAGAGAGAGGTGACAGAAAATGCTGAAAATGAAATACTCAGTGCAGTGGTAATCAGTCCAACAGGCGTGTAACACGCCGGCTGAGACTCATCAGGTTAATCAGTGTACTGAAAGCACAATAACTATCAGTCACAAACAGGGTGAGGGGAGACCAGGCAGAGACTGAGGAAGAAATGGAGCGACAGAGAGAGACAAAGACCAAGATAGAAACACACACACACACACACACACACACACACACACACACACATCACGTATACTATATGTAAATGAACACAGAGAGAGAGACACCGAGACAGAGAGAGAGAGAGAGGTCAGCTAAAGCGCGAGAACCTCCCACCCTAAAAACTCAACAACAAATAACGTTAAAACAAAAGTAAAGTAAAATAAAGCACATTGGCACACACACACACACACACACACACACACCACATTTCTCTTTCCATTATTTTCTTTCCCCCCCCTCACCCCCAGTCCCCCTTCCCCACCTCTCCCCGGCTACCTCCACAAAATCTTGTTGAAGTCTTCCGCTTTCCTTTCGCCGAGTCTAAACACAGTGACGCACAACTGAACACGGGTCTTCCACACCCAGTATCAAACCATTGAGGAACGTCGCTTTGGTGTTTTGTTATCTTCCTCCACCAGGTCGCAGTTGGTTTTGTTGCGGTCTGAGACTGTACGCGTGTGGAAATGATAAAAGCAAAGCCCAAGTGACCGTGACTCAGGACACTTTTCCAGTCACAGTACCACTTCTTTATTTTCCCTTCCCTAACACTCACATTGTACAAAGAACAAAATAGGCCTGCAAACATTTGTTCGCTTTGTACACGCCATGATCATATGACCCACGTGAACAAAGGGGTTGACAAGAGCAACCATAGGGCGTTCAAGGTGATCTGACATTCAAGCACGCCTATTATTTTTCTCAGAATTGCTGCGGAGTGTGTGTGTGTGTGTGTGTGAGCCTCGATGTGTGTGTGTGTGTGTGTGTGTGTGTGTGTGTGTGAGCCTCGATGTGTGTGTGTGTGTGTGTGTGTGTGTAGGCATGACCCTCCGTCTTTTGGTTTTGACAAAAATGTGGACTGAGCTTTTTTTTTGGTTTCACGCCCACTGACTCACAGTGTGAAGCTTGACGGTTGTAAAATTCGCGCAGAACACTCACACGGCGCACCGAGCATTCAGACTGCGCCGCGTGCACAGCAAGAATTGTGAACTGTCCGTGCAACCCGTGCCTGTCACAGTGAGCTGTGTTCCAACAGGACACAGTGTGGACCCACCTCCCTCTTCTTCCATTTCATGCCCAGGGTCAAAACGGCGACCATCACTTTCTCTCCACCAGTCTCTGTCTGGACATGGTCTTGTGCGAGTGTAGGTGGTGTACACTGCTGCTGGGATGATATTGGAATACACCAAGAATTTAGTAAAGTCCTATTTTAGGAACATACATTCAGGAACCCATTTTACCGGCAATTTTGTGCATGTTTGAAACGATATTACTATAAGTAGTGTTTGTTTTTTGTTTGGTATGCTCTAACGTAAAACCAAGTTACCTTTCTTCCTGTAAATTTGTATTCATGAAGCAAACTTTCCTACAAAAAAAAAAAAAAAAAAATAAAAAAAAAAACAATTTATTTCACTGTACCAGTTTCACCATGCGCTGGCAGTATTCCTCCTTTCGCATGTGCTTGTGTGGTTTGTGACAGTATCCTGAAACTGTTGGGTCATGTATTGTAACAATTTTGGAATTTTTTTTTCAGACTCACTAAGCCATTTGATGTTTCAAAAGCTCGTGCTTTTTTAACACATCAAACATAACGATAATGTCCCTCCAGTAAACTGTCAGGGACTAAAAATTAAGACATTAAAAAAAGAAGGGATGTTTTCCATTACTTAAGAAAATATACATAACAGCGTCTACTGTTTACAGGATATCCATTTTACAACCAGGCTTTAAGATTCGTAAAGTCGGAATGGGTATACACACTATTAGTATTTTGTCCGTTACATTTCAGCCCCTTCTCCCCATCACATTTACATTGTCTCTGAAATGCTTCTTTTTATGCTGTTTATTTATTTATTTATTTTATCTACGTCTATGTATCCAAAGCGTGATGAAGAAATGCACAGAGAAATGTAGATCTTTGATGTATAATGAAAACTAAGATGCAGTACTGAACTCAGTGGAACGTTAAGTTTGTACGAGTAGAAATATATTATGTAGACGTGTTTAATATTCGTTGTCAGTAGGAAAAAGAACAATTTCTGTTTAAAGGTTTGGCAGTTTACGGTTTTGCATTGTATATATAAACGGGCAAAATCTTATTACAGTATAAAGTCGATAGTTATCAACGGAGAGATTTCAAGGCATTCCTCTTGCTCCATATTCATTTATAACGTGTATAGAAATATTTGCAGTCTTTATTCGGGACGATAAAGTTTTAAAATTATCACTAATAAAGAGCATAAAATTTGTTTGCAGATGACGCTCAGTTAATGAATATTGCGGATTCTTTCGAGAGATCAATCCAGCTAGTTGCAACGTTTGGCAAGGTTTCTGGGCTTTATATGAAAGCAGAAAAATAAGCATCCAGTTTAGGAAGCAAAAAAAAAAACCAAACAACAACAACAAAAAACGTACATGTAACTTTTTATATATAAATTGGAATCAAGAAGCTTAAAAAATTAGGAATATGGTTTACAAATGACACAACAGCTGTAAGCAAATTAATTTCACAGAAAAGTATATCTGAAATAAGAGACCTTGCTTAATGTTAATTTTGTGTGAAGAGAAACATAACTCCAACAGGTGGTGACAGTGCTGAAAATTAATTTCTGATATTGTCTAAACTAATCCATCTCTGGATTCTGCTCCCTAATCCTCTGAATGATTTTGTAAATAAACTTTAAAAAACGTGTTTTAATCTGGAACTGGTTAAAAAAGAAAAAAAAAGATGAAGATAAATCGGTAGAAAAACAGAAACAAAAAAGTACGGGAACTGGGACTACCAGATACAAACAATATACATGAAAGCATTAGAACTCTTGGGTTCGTGAATTTAAGGTAACAATACACAATCGACAAATACTGTTTCGGATATACTGCACACATTTTTAATGAAATTGAGACAAGGTAATGGTTTTGCTTCAAATGAAGACATGTTTTGGAGGTATTCTTTTATGGCGAATGATCAGTTCTGCAAACATATTACGAACATCTTAAAGTTGCTTTCAGATCAGCATTTTATGGGAAACACTGGATTCATTAAAAGGAGTTTACTTGGAAGCACATTTCCTAGACAATGGAAATTTCCTCACACAAAATTTCAACTTGAGATTCCGAATGTATGTACAATTGTTCTTAATCACCTGTAGTAAATCTCATTACTTAAGTACTGTGGTTTAGCTTTTGTTTCTGTGTCAGCATTTCGTTTGCAACGGCAGGTGGACATGTCAGTGTGCAGAATGTCATCGATCAGCCAAAAGGCCGATTCCACCTGTCCTGTCCACACTGATGACGATGTTCATCACCACCTGCAGCAAAACGGAACACGTCTCAGGTGGCATGCTGTCCATGCTCTGTTCTAGCTGCTGTGCGGACTGACCGGGCTGCATGACCTCCCTTGTCGAGTCACTGGCAGGTGTGACGGCGTGGCTGGTCTAGGATGTGGAGCAGCCGTTTGCGGAGGTGTTGGCGGGGGTAGCCATGGCTTTCGAGTGGCTCGGCTGCTGGAACACCTGGATCGCCTGGTGCGGGTTGTTCGTGAAGGACGTCACTTCGCTTAAGGTCCGAAGAGCGTCAGTTGCCGCAGCAACAAAAGGCAACACTGTTTTCACTGCTGTCTGACAAAGATGCGAACAGGAGACAGAAAGACTGCAGCACTAACAGCCAGTGCAGTCTTGCCTCCTAGTTTGAGAGTGATAGTCCTTCACACAAAAAGCAAGCGTAAATGACTTCCCATTGCAGTGGAGAAAGAAACCACTGATCACTCACCATGGCGCAGGTTTCTCTGGTCGAGGTGCCTGGTGGCCCAGTCCAGGACGGTGTCACGGAATGTCTGCATGGTTGAACAGTCCACCTCATGCAGGTAGCCACGGAACATGGGCTCCGCCATGGATCGGAACTAGCCCAAGGTCAAGGACAACAACGCTGACGTCTGATTGCCATCACCTCACAGTGAACTGACTTGTCAAAGGGTTTGACGTTATTCCCCATGACCTGCCCCCACCCCCCACCCCACCTCCCCCTACCACTTTTACTTTTGCCCCATTATGTCATCAAACTTTCCCCTTTTTCTGGATATTTATTTTTCCTCATTGCATTTAATTTTCTTCGGTTTTCTTGCCCTTTTTTTTAAGTTGAAAAAAAAACCGTTTGACTTGTTTTTTTTTTTTTGATACGCCAATTTGAGACAAAGTTGCAAAATATGCCTGGGACAACGACACTCACTAACAAACAACCCACCCCCCACACCCCCTCCGCTCTCTCTTCACCATCCCTTTACTGCCAAGCAGTCTCCTGCACTGTCTGGTTTTGAAGAAAACTGGTGTTATTTTCATCGCAAACTCCCAAACTCCGTCTCCGACACACCAAGAATTCTTAGAAGAGAGTGTTGCAAATGCCCGTACGAGTAAGCCATTGCACTCTTATAGTGCAGAAACTTGGAAACTGAACTAAGGCCTCATGGTTCGGGCCGAACGGTTGAGGGTGGACTGCAGAGCCTCGGCAATCATGTACTCCCTTTGACCCACAGATCAGAGTAGATTTAGCTTTACTGTGCTGTGGCTGAATAACAAAAGCGATTTTCAGTAAAATGTCAAACTCGAATCCACAAATGCAATAATTAATAAATTGTATAACGATTGATTTTTTTTCTTTTGTGTGTGTTAAATCTCAATGGTTGACAGCTGACAGGAGGTGAAAACGGATTCAACAAAGTGACTTGGATTTTGTCTTTCTCTGCACACCGTGTTGAGGCACCGCTCGAACAGAGGTTTTCCGGACGGTTCACCTTCCCGCAGGTACAGCCGACAGCACCTGGAGAAAAGACAGGTCACAAGCCTTTGTCACGTCAGTGGCTGTGTCGTAAGGAAAAAAAGTCTGAACTGTGGTGTCATTCTTAACAAAATCAAGTTTGCGTGGTGCAGCGCTAAGACGTAAAATTAAAGTAAATACATTGCGGACATATATCGCGTCAAAATCATTAGTTGACGTGTGGGTGGGAAAACCTCAGCATCCAGCGCGCGCGCGCACACACACACACACACACACACACACACACACTTAAAGGAAAGACACTCGATGTGGTCCTTGAGGGCCTGTTTCTCTGCCCGTCTGTTGCAGCAGTCTCTGTTGCTCCTGGACAGCCCTTTCCGTCTCCCACATGAACCTTGCCGCTGTCAGCACACACCACAGCATGTCACAACTCCACCCCGTGGTTAGAGTCCAGTTCAGAGAAGGGGGAGGAAGAAATAGCCATATCTAGATGTTTTAAACGTCAATTCTGCTCTACGGATGCGAGACATGGCGGACAACACAGATGATGCAGCAGAAGATTCAGACGTTCTTCAACACATGTCTGAGGCGCATCTACAAGATCCGATGGCAGGAGAAGATCCGAAACGAAGATCTGTGGGAGCGAGCGGGACAGGAACCAGTGGCCAAGCAGATACTGCGGAGGAAGTGGGGCTGGATCGGACACACCCTCAGGAAGCCAGCGTCCAGCATCACACGCCAAGCCCTGACCTGGAACCCGCAAGGAAAGAGGAAGAGAGGCCGGCCTCGCAACAGCTGGAGGTGAGATACGAGGCAGAACTGAAGCAGCAAGGGACCAACTGGACTGGAATGGCCATAACAGCCCAGAACAGAGTGCGATGGCGAGGGGTCGTCGATGGCCTGTGCTCCACCAGGAGCGATGGGCAAAATGAAAATGAAATGAATGTTTTAAACAAATCTTATTCACAGAAACATCACAGCAGCTGTATAACAGATGAGTCAAAGTAACAAGCAAAGCTATAACAGTGCTCTATATTGGTTACTTGTAAGTGAACTGGCTGCATTTCTTTTTCTTTCTTTCTTTTTTTAAAATGTACACGAACTAGAATGAAATACAAAAAGTAATATGTGGAAGTGAAATAAGTAGAAACCGGCTGGGGGGCGGAGGTCAAAATGACTCACTACTTATCGCAAATTCCAAATTGCCGACCATATCAAAGGGAAATTTATGATTTGATATTGTTCACGTTAATAGCGTCGTTTTGAAATGACACATGCATGTATGTGCACTCATACACACTCACAGTACACATGCGCGCCTGTTCTGGACAGACTTCCGTTCCCGTGGGGATGCCGGAGGTCTTTCATTATAAATAGCATTCCCGCCTTCTGGAAATTCTGTGCTGGAAATTTCCTCTTTTCTATCGCTCTTTGTGCTTTTTTTTCTTCCTTCACTGTTGTCTCCTTTTTCTCCCTTCCCAGTCCATTCCCCTTTCTTTTTTCGAGCAAGCCTTGGCATTTTTTCTCATTTCTATGATGTGCTGTTTTGCTCTGGCGATTAGGTTGTGAAATTGTAAACACTGGGATGGGCACTAGCTGTTCATTCTGCCGTGTTATTTGCCAATATGACCTTTTTATGTTTTGGTTTGTTTTTGGGTTTTTTTGTTTGGCTTTGAATTTTTTTTTTCCTGCAGAAATCCAGTCTGTACAGAATAAACATTTCTTCTTGTAAACTATTCTAGAGTTATTCCACAAGCAGTTATGATTTATGGAGACGAGATTGCTAGAACCAACAACCTTCAGTTTATGCACATTCTCTAACTAAACATTAAAAACATGTTTCCAAAACACAGGTTTAATATAGCCTGAACCGGAGAAGAACTGCCGGGGAGGGGGGGGGGGGGGGTATATCTGACATGAAACAGGATAGACTGACACCAAGGTTAGAAAACAGAAATGTTGGGATAATCGACCATGCCTCCCCATTTGTTTGCAGTAAGTTCAGGGCCCATGTAAGCATGAAAGATAACTGCATTGTTTTTACGTCAGCCATCTTCAACCCACCTTTTCAGTGTCATTGCATACTACGACCCTTTCAACTTTTTCAAAAGCGCGAGTATTTGTGTATTTCTTTTTCCAGAGAAATCTAAACAGTATCGTGTTCAACGTATTTAGCACTTGGGGAAGAACCAAGGACTGCAAGACACAAATAAATTGAGATATCAAAAATGTCTTAATGACACATATTTTTCCACTTATGCTTGAATTTCTTCTAGACCATGAGAATATAATCTGTTGGATTTTTTCTAATCTCGAGGCCCAATTCTCAAGAAGCGAAGCAGGTACTAAACTACTAAACACAATGCCAACTATTTTAGCTTTGGTATTCCATTTTAGGTCATAAAATGTTTCATTACAGTTCTTTTTTTTCCAAGCCACATTGCCTCAGTTTTACTTTTATTAATTTCTAAGTGTGAAAACTCAGAAATCTTGCTTAATAAGTTAATTACTCTTCCTAAGTCAAATTTATCCTGTATGAATATAGTAATATCATCAGCATATAACAGTATTTTTGGCAGAGTCGTAGGAGTGACAGTTGTACTTGCAATAGGTAGTTCCAGACCTTTTATCTGTGTGTCATTTCTAATTCTAATGGCTAACATCTTCAGGGTAATTATAAAGGCTAGTGGAGAGAATGGGCAGCCCTGTCTTATTCCAGAATTTACTGAAAAACTGTCAGATAACCATCCTAATAATTAATACAACTCTCTGTATTCGCCGTAAGCAATCACCTTGACCCATCTTACAAAAATTTTAATAGTCCCAGATTCCAAAACGTTTGAAAGCCCAAATTATAAAGTCTTTTGATATGGAATCAAAAGCACGACGGTAATCAATTGTTAGCAATATACCTGGCTTGTCTAATGTGTTCATTTCAACAGTGTCATCAATTAATCTGATCAATGTACTTATTTTTCTGCCTTTCATAAACACAGTTTGTCATGTATAATATATGTAAGCACCTTTGACAGACGTATAGCAAAACATTTGGCAAGTAACTTAGTCAGTATTAGTAAGAGAGATAGGTCGCCAGTCAGAGAGTACGTCTCTGGGAAGTTCTTATACATTGTGAATCAGAGTGATAACAGCTTGTTTTTGTGTTATTGACATCTCTCCCTGTTGATGGGCAAAATTATAAGTCAAAAATTAATTTATTTGATTTAGCCAAAAAAATTTAAGAACTGAAATGTAATTCCATCCGGCCCGGGTGATGAATTATTTTTCAAAGTTTTGAGTGCTAAAGTAATTTCTGAAAGAGATTTCTGTGTCTAGATTGCCCCTTTGTTCTTCTGTTAATGTTGGTATTTGGGTGCCAAGTATACACTAATTCGCTGTTGTTGCATCAACTTTTTTTGTTTTTTTTGTTTTTTTTTTTTTTTGCATATACCTCTTTATAGAATTGGACTTGTTCCTCCTTTTTTTTTCTTTTCTTTTTTTTTGCGAGGTGATGGTCTGTCCCTGACAATGTTTTAATCTGTCCATGATTTTCCCATTAGCTCTAGCCTTTTCCAAATTTAGAAAATATGTTTTCTTCCTCTTCTGCAAACTTTATACGGGATCTTATCTGTGCACTTCTGGCTTCATCCAATGCAAATGTCCAAAGTTTGTTTTAAAGAATAAATTTGATTAATAAGTTGTGGATTATCTGGGGAGGTGGATAACAATTTTTCAGCATCATTCAACTGATCCATTGCGCCGAAAAAGCGGAATAAACGCGGCGAAAGAAGAGTAATAATAAAAAATTTAAAAAAGATTTTGAAAAAAATAAAGGGAGGGCACTTGGAAAGAACACCACAATCGAAGTCGAATGGAAGGGCGAATCACAGCAATAACACTAAAGTCGAACAGAAGAAACGATTCAAGAAGCTGAGCGAAATCACACGGAGCTGACAAAAATGCGTCCGACCTCGTTGGCCGCCAAGTCGTCAGTCCCCCTTTGAACATACCACTTAGTACCAAACAAGTTTGTATACGGAGAATTAGGACGTTGTCTACTGTATGTAAATAGTGCTAAGTGGTGTATCAGGCACTGGTTAAGGTTGTTGAATATGAATGTGCACATGTTACCCAGACAGGGATATTTGATGTTGTACAAACCTGGAGGAAAGGGGAAAAATGGCTGTCTTTGGTCAAAAATACTTTATTTAGACTTGGATTTGGGTATGTCTGGTTGCAACAGGGCGTTGGTTGTGAGCAAACTTTGTGATTATTTAAGCAAAGAATAAAAGATATATTTATGCAAGAGTGAAACGATTCAGTAATGTCTAAAGATATATAACTACAGACTGTTCAAAACTGGTTTGAATGTGAGCAATATTTTGACTTTGTGGATAAAAAGTGTTTTAGGGACTGCTTGATAAAATTACGGCTTGGTTTGCTCCCAATAAATGGATCATTTTTCAGGAGAACATTCAAATATAGTTCAAATATTTCTCATGTAAACGTTGTAACGTGGTAGAAGATGAAAATCATTTTATAAACAGATGTGACCTCTGCAATAACTTAAGGCAAAAACATCTTAACTCTGAAGGCCAGCCGTATGTCCACTTGCTGAAGAATGGATTCATTTACAGTATTCGAAAATTCTGTGTTTATATATTCAATGCCCTGAAGATTCGACAGGAATTCTTTGACAGCAATGAAGAAATTTAGAATTAATTTACAATGCACAGGAAGCATTTTTGTTCTACAGGTTTAAAGTTAGTATATATTTTACATTGAGTTGTCGCCAGGTGATCACCATATTGTGTACTTTTGACCTCTTTCCTGGGGCCGGAGGCCTGGAGATTAAAGTTTTTGTTCTTGTTCTCTGTGCGCGTGTGTGCACGCGCGCCATTTACCGGCAAATATGTAGAGACATCTCAGTGGTGGTGTGTTCCAGTTCTGAGAGAACGAACTTTTCTTCAACTCTCTCACCACCACACAGCTTCTTCCTTCCACCTGATGAGAAAGCACGATTCCTGTGTGCACGCCCGGGAAAGAATTAGAGGGGGCAGGGATGGTGGTGGGGGTGTGAGCGTAGGCTGTGGAGAGGTGCCACAAGAGAGGACGGAAGAAAGAGAGTGGGGAGGGAGCGGGGGAAGGGGGTAAAGTCTCAATTCGCTGACTGTCCTTCGGGGGTTATCTTCCCCCCCCCCCCTTACCCCCCTCCTTTTTCGGCTTATTTATTTTCGTGGTTTGCACTCACCACAACAGAAAAGGAAGGGAATGGGCAGGAAACAGTTCAGTGCCTTTTTCCACACGTGAACTCTTCCCCCCAGGTAATGTGTTGAGCTCCATCAATCAGCGTGTGTGCACTCTTTTATCCGTCCCGGCAGCACGAAGAGCTGAACTCAAACGCTCATTGCTGAGCACCGGAAGGCAAGTATGTGTGTGTGTGTTTGTATTTCTCTTTTCATCACAACAGATTTCTCTGTGTGAAATTCGGGCTGCTCTCCCCAGGGACAGCGCGTATCTACACTTCAGCGCCACCCATTTTTTTTGTATTTTTTCCTGCGTGCAGTTTTATTTATTCTTCCTATCGAAGTGGATTTTTCTACAGAATTTTGCCAGGAACAACCCTTTTGTTGCCGTGGGTTCTTTTGCGTGCGCTAAGTGTATACTGGACACGGCACCTCGGTTTATCGTCTCATCCGAATGACTAGCGTCCACACCACCACTCAAGATCAAGTGGAGGGGGAGAAAATATCGGCAGCTGAGCCGTGATTCGAAACAGCGCGCTCAAGATTCTCTCGCTTCCTAGGCGGACGCGTTACCTCTAGGCCATCACTCCTAGAGTGTGTGTGTGTGTGTAAGAGAGGGGCTGTGAGTGCGCGTACGTGCGTGTGCGGAGGATGGGGGGTGTGAGGGGATGGGGGTCACGTGGGCTTGTGTTCCCGCAGCCGGCGTTCGTCAGTGTTTGTGTTTGCCGTGCGCGTGCATGTGTGTGTGTGTGTGTGTGTGTGTGTGTGTGTGTGTTTGCAATATGTATGTGTGTGCGTGCGCGTGCAGAGAAGTAATAAGTGTTTGGTGTGTGTTCAGTAGAAACAGACCGGGGCAAAAGAGGGGTGGCCAAAAAAACAACCCAGAAAGAAAGAAAACTTGGGGACAGACATGGAAGTCGAAAGGGAAGAGGGAGAGGGGGGGAGGTGTGAGGGTTTGTACAGTGCATGAGTGACTCAGAGCATAGAGACTGAGGCAGGGAAGGAGTACGCTTACACAATAACACGCATGCACCCTTTCGTTTACACGGCACAACCCTTCCCACCCTCCCCCACCCTCAAAACACACACACATCCCACTTGACACTTTGATTCACCAAACCTTCCACTCCAACAAACCCTTTATTTTTCTTCTTCCTTTTTTTTTCTTTTTCTTTTTCTTTCTTTCTTTCTTTTTCATGATGCTGACGAGTGTGTATTTCAGTGAACGGCTGTTGTCTGACTGAGGTCAGATTAAAATTACAGGTCAGGAAGACATTCACTACTATTTCTTTACCTGGGCTTCCTCTTGAGGTTTCATTTGTTCAGTAAGATCAGTCACATCGATTCATTATAAAAAATAAAAAAAATGTAACCCTTCCACTTCAAGTCACTCTACACTGGTTTCATTTCACCTAGCTTTAGCAGTCAAAGGGTTAAGGAAGAGTGAGTCAACCTCGTTTGTTCTTTGGCCGCGAGTGCATCAACTTGACACCAACCAACCTTGTCAAACTTTCCGGCCAGTTTAACGCCTCAAAATTTTAAGCCTCACATGCAGGGTGAATGTTGTCAGGTTCAATCAGCAAATCAAGAAATCAAGATGTTCTTGCGCAACCATGGGTTACACAAGAGACAATGCTGCCACGGACCTACCTCTTACCGCGTCGCCCCCCCCCCCCCCACCCACACACACCCCTACTCCCATGAAAAAGGGCGTAAATGGAAAAAAATATATAAGTAAATAAGTAAATAAATGAAAAATGAAAAAGAATTATGAGAAAAGATGAAATCAAAATTGCAACCGCACACGTCTATTGTTATCAGTCGGAAGGCGGTAGCGTGAGTCTGCTTCATACAGGTTTTGTTCAGAATTGTGTTCAACTCCTGTGTGCACCAGCACTGATGCTGAAATCAACAAAAGACATTGGTACCGCTCTCTGTTTGCTTGTCTGTCTGTCTCTCTCTGTGTCTCTGTCTGTCTGTCTCTCTCTGTCTGTCTCTGTCTGTCTGTCTCTCTCCCTCATCGTTTTGATTTTCTCGTGGTTTTTTGTTTGTTTTTTGTTTTTTTTCTTTTTTGTCGGGGAAAGGCGAACAGGAGACTTCAACTTGTCCTTTTATTCACAAGTAAAGATTTGAGTTCGAATTCAATCTCTCTCGATCCGTGTGTGTGTGTGTGTCTCTCTGTCACGGTCCTGGAGAGACAGAGTAGGAAGGAATATAACTCCTTCACACACACAAACGCACACACGCGTGGGCGCGGTCGAACACACCCACCCACCCACACAGTGGCACGCATGCACGCACACACACACACACGCACACACAGGCATGCGCGCACTCTCTCTGTGAGAGAGACAGTGTTGCACGCCTCCGCATGAATGTTTGTGTGAGTGTTCGCACGTGTGTATTTTGTGTGTGTGCACGTGCACGCATGCGCCTGCCTAATTCTGATGTGAACACTGCAATGCACAAAGTGTGCCTGATACTGATACACCCATGAGAACAGCTGTACTCTCTGGCTCGCACAGAAATCCAACCACGTATAACGACTAGTTGTGTGTGAGCTAAAGATGATAATAACGATAATAATAATAAATAATTTGTAGTGGTAGTAGTAGTTCTTTTATCTATTCATTTATGTATTTCATTTTATTCTTCTTTTTTTTTCTTAACACTTGTGAAAACTTCTGACAGGCTCCTACATTGTGCACAGCTCCATGAGGAACAGGGCCTTTCACTGCCCCCCGTCCTTTGTAACTGGCAAAGATGTGTTTGCTGTCAAGCTCTGCCAGGCACAGCATGCACCTTGCCACACTGATTGAGGGCGGATACATGCTTGAACAGCATTGGCTGACAGATTCCCAGGGAGGGGCGGGGGTGCCGCGAGGCCGAGTGTCTGTGAAAATCACGTGTATTGTCGGCCACAGCAGATTTGTTTTGTGTTTCGTGTTGTGTTGTGCTGTGTTCGCTTGTCTTGTCATGTCTTGCCTTGCTTTGTATTGTTGCGTATTAAGACATGGAAGTTTGTCCCAAATAAGACAAGACAAAGAAGTTTTTTTACTCACTCGAGACAAGACAAGAAACATGAAAGACCCCACCCCACCCCACTCCCCACTGACGACATTGATTCCATTTAAGACAAGGGAGATTTCTGTTCACTGAAGACAATAGGAACTGAATTTATTCCCACTTTTAAGCGAGAAAAATATATTTTTCTATTATTCATTTATCTAAATATTTATTCGTATTGTCTAAAATTAAAGTAAACGTATTTTAAAAAAAAAAATTAAGTAAACGTATTAGTCGTAAGTGCAGTAATGTTCCTTGTCATAAATTGTTTCAAGAATTTTTTTTTCTATATATGTAAGCTATAACGCCAAACCACTTATTACCGACCTTTTTATTTTTATTATTTAATATATCTAGTTGGGTGGAGTTTTCGATTTCCAGCTCACAACTGCCTGTTCCATATACTCTAGTTTCTGATGGTGAGGAGGAAAAGAATGATGAAGAAGCAGAAGGATTGACATCATGGTTTCTCACTGTGTAAGTTCTGACACGCCCCTCCACCTTCCCCCCACCCTGCTTCCCCCCATCACCGTCACTTTTTCGGTTTCGTTCTCAGTTTAGCTTTTCGTAAACTCAGTTGAAATTATTTGCGCGCGTGCGTGTGTGTGTGTCTGTGTGTGTGTACTGAATGAAATTATTTTAACCCCCTTGTCTAGAGGGCTTGACTGCTGATTGGGTAATGGTAAAAATACGTGTCAGTCTCTCTCACGCAAGTGCACACGCACACACACACACACACACACACACACACACACACACTCACACACTGGTGAACGGCGTGAGTGTAAACGGAACAAAAGAAGGGACTTAATCAGTAAAGAGTGAGACAACTCTGCACTCTACAGTTGTTTCCCTTGTTACCACCCGCCACAACTCTCTGCGTTGACGAATTAATCGACAGTGGGATTATCTATCTTAATACCAGTCACGTCGTACTGTAAAATTGTGTCCTCGGAACAAGTGAGAGATTCATATTTTTTCCGGGTTTTTTTTTATATAATTTTTTTATTAAAACGGAATCAGACTTTCGTTCTTCGTGGTGACATCAGTGGAACTTTATGTATGATGTCTAAAGTGACGCTCTGAATGGCTGGACGTATACTTGACGTATTGTAATGCTGTACATTAACCAAGAGGTCAACCAACCAGTGGTGATGTCTGTGTCGCTGTGAGTTACACTTCTCGTGGAGAAAGAAGCCTTGCCGAACCAGAGGCTTGCAGCCAGCAGCGTTCTGTGTGCCGTATGTGTGGAAGTGATGGCGTCACGGTGTCAGTGTGTGACTGACGGCCCGGGGGACCGCCGGGAGGGGGAACGCACGCGCGCGCGCGTGTGTATAACACGTGTGTGTGTGTGTGTGTGTGTGTGCGCGCGCGCGCGCGCGCGTGTGTGTGTGTGGTTTACGCGTGAATGTGTAATACACCATGACTGATATGTGTGTGCTTGCAAACGGCGTGTGCAGCACATGCGCGAATGCCCGGCGGCTTGCGTTGGCCGGAGTACCCGTGAAGTGAAGAATGTGACAGACATTAAAGAAAGAAAAAAAAAACAGAAAGCAAAAGAATATCCCACAAACATTCTGCACGGACGGTGTGAAAGACGACGGCCTGCAGTGAAGCCGATTAGCTGACACAGCACGTGCTGCCGGCACTGCCGTCAATCGGTTCACGTCACTCACTGACTGACGCCGTTCTCTCAACACGTGACACCCAGCTATATATAGACCCATGGGCCTTCAGACATCGATCTGAGTGCTACCGGCAGAACACACGTGACACCGAGTTATGTATATGATGATATGCCAGAGTACTTACATAGCGCCTATCCTGGGTCGGAGTCCAAGCTCAAAGCGCTTTACAAACACGGAGTCATTTACACAACAGGCTGCCTGCTCAACCGGCCGGGTAGAGCCTGACTAACAGCTGCGATGTGGGCGCTCGTCATTCGTTTCCTATGTCATTCATTTCCTGTGTCATTCAACCTGGTTTCAGTTACACATGCACTCTCATACAGTCATGCAACATTTTACGTGTATGACCGCTTTGTTTATTTACCCCGCCATGATTATAGGCAGCCATACTCAGTTGTCGGGGGGGTGCGTGCTGGGTATGTCCTTGTTTCCATAACCCACCGAACGCAATAGACCTACGGGCCTTCAGACCGGCGTTGTCCTCTCACAGTGCCACCCCCCCCCCCCCCCGCCCCCTCTCCCCATGTCCCCGGCCTGACTCTGTGTCCCACGCTCGTGCGCACGTGCAACCATGTCACGTGACTTGTCTACCGTACTGTGTCTGGTAAACTGCACGCCTCCGAGTCTGAAGTATGGAGTAAGATCGATCGTTTGTTCTTCAGACAGCAACGGTGGTTTGGTGTGGGGGTGGGGGTGGGGGTGCAGGCTGAGGATGGTTTCCCTTTTCTCTCCTGGTTCAGCTTCCTTGTCGGTATTTACACACACACACTGACACAGACACACACTGACACACACTGACACAAACAGACACACACACACACACACACGCACGCACGCACGCGCGCGCGCGCGCGTGTTCACACGCACACACACACACGGGCACACACACACACACACACAACCTGCAAACATTGAGGCATTTAGAAAGACTTAATAATGTACAATCCTGAAACAGTATCCTACAGTCACGCCTGTCGATCCCTGTACATAAACAACCTGAAACACAACACCACACACTGTCCTTTCCTCGCGGGAACCAACAGCTTCAGATCTGTTCATGGCAGGTGATTCAGATGAAACGTTGCACTGAACGCCGAGCTTCGTGATCTTGGAATTGATTTCAACACAGCCTGTTTAACCGGTGTAGGGGCAAAGCTTTTCCCCTCCCTTCAGACGTACCTCGTCGGCTTTTTATTGACGACCACAGACTAAACAAGAGAGGAGGAGCCTTCAAGACTCACTTGTGATACACTTTTTTTAAAAATCCAAGCTTTTTATGTATTGAGTATAATGCATTTACTGTTATATTTATATTTTTTATATTCTCTAAACTTGGCACTTTGATCTGATATTCGACTCAACAAAAGATCTGTCATTATTTTCATTTTTTGTTCAAACAGGAACTTCTTTTGCTAAGCATGAAAGTTTTGTTTATTGCAAACGTTTTGCTGCAGGCAGTAAAACAAGGGAAATTACTCTGCTGGGGGACTTAGTTGGCTTTAAACTGATCTTTCTCATCTTAAACATTACATTTTGAAATTATACTCAATACATGAAAAGCTTGGATGTTTTTTTAAAAGTGCATCATAAGTGAGTCTTGAAGGCCTTGCCTCTCTTGTTTCAAAATGTAATGTTTAAGATGAGAAAGATCAGTTTAAAGCAAATTAACTCCCCCCAGCATTACAGAGTAATTTCCCTTTTTTACTATCTGCACCAAAACGTTTGCAAAATAAATAAAACTTCCATGCTTAGCAAAAGAAGTTCCTGTTTGAACAAAAAATGATAATAATGACTGCTCTAGCTGTTGGGTCAGAATATCAGATCAAAGTGCCAAGTTTAGAGAATACAAAAAATATAAATATAACAGTAAATGCAGTTTGCATATAATTAGGCTTCATTCTTTATTTTTTTGTGCCCATCCCAGAGGCGCAATATTGTTTTAAACAAGATGACTGGAAAGAACTGAATTTTTCCTATTTTTATGCCAAATTTGGTGTCAACTGACAAATTAGTTGCAGAGAAAATGTCAATGTTAAAGTTTACCACGGACACACAGACACACAGACACACAGCCACACACACACACACACACACACACACAGACAACCGAACACCGGGTTAAAACATAGACTCACTTGTGTAAACAAAAAACCACATTTGTTCATTATGGTAGGAATAAAGCGAAAACGGGATTCGAGCCCCGGCCCTCACGGACTCGTTGGCAGGTGAGCGTCTTAACCATTCTGCCACCTTGCTCCAATCTGCTGAGGACGGGGCTCAAAGTCCGGAACACGGGACCCGGCCAGGTTGATAAAGTCATGGGGTTCACCTCAGCATGGAGCAGTTCACAGTGCACGAGTGCAGGTCTGTTTCTTTTCCGGGGAAGTGCTTGGTTAGGAAACAAGCAGTCCGATCTGTAGAAGGAAATCTGATGTTCCCAATAGACTGTCGCCGAAGATATTAGATCTATGATTTTTGTTCATTTTTCATTTTACATTCTCCTCTTTGTCGTGTGAGGGCTAAAATAGCAGCAGCAACAACAACAAAATAACGTTTTTCATGTCTTCATTGACTGAAGAATTGATTTCCTTCTCTTGTTTGTCTCTGCTGTTCAGTTGTCAGCTTACACACACACACACACACACACACACACACACACACACACACACACACACACACACACACACACACACACACACACGTACACACACACACACACACACACACACACACACACACACACACACATACACTCTCTCTTTCCAGCTCACTCCCACCCCCAACACACACACACGTACACACACACACACACACACACACACACACACACACACACACACACACGTACACACACACACACACACACACACACACACACACACACACACACACACACGTACACACACACACACACACACACACACACACACACGTGCGAAAATCACGCCGGGGAGTACGATTTGGGATGTCCCAGAAGAATGTCATGACTGAAGGTCAAAATGCGTCATCTGTATACATCATCTGTCCTGTAATTCTACCCTCTCTCAGTGCCCCTGCTCATCAGTTTCGGGGAAATGTTTCTGTCTCCTCAACAGGAAGGTTCTGTTCTGGGGAATTGTTCATTCCGTGCGCTTGAAAGACAGGCAGACAATCAAGACGTATGATAGTGTTGTCAGATGGGGAGATAATTGATGCCACACATGGGCACATAATTATTTGATGCATGATGGATTCAAGCGGGGGCTGAACAATGGAACAGAAAGTGAGACACGGAGAAGACGAAGAGGAAAGAGGGTTAAATAAACAAAAGTCAAATTAGAGAGAAAAACAAAACACATAAGTGAAAGGAAGGGGTGGAAAAAGAGTAGGAGAGAGAAGGCACACACACACACACACACACACACACACACACACATACACGCGCGCGCGCGCGCGCTAAGAAAAGGATGCAAGAAAAGAAGTAATCATCGTCGACAGCATTGATGTACTCTGTGTGGCTACAGTTCTTCTGCTGATGTGGCTGGCTGTGCATGAGCTGAAACCAGTTGTGACAAGTTCTGAACAGTTGGTGGAGTTGATGGTTGTGATGTATACCTAATTTTCAGAATTGATCAGTTGTAACTGATTTGTAATAGAATAGTTGTAATAGAATTGATTTGTAAGACTGCCAGAACTGAACTTTATTGCCTAGCAGAGTAAGGTGTATGAATCGTTTATAGGACTGGGCAAGACTGCCAGAACTGAACTTTATTGCCTAGCAGAGTAAGGTGTATGAATCGTTTATAGGACTGGGCAATCATTTATAGGACTGAGCAATCATTTATAGGACTGGGCAATCATTTACAGAACTGGGCAATCATTTACAGAACTGGGCAATCATTTATAGGACTGGACAATCATTTATAGGACTGGGCAATCATTTACAGGACTGGGCAATCATTTACAGGACTGGGCAATCATTTACAGGACTGGGCAATCAATCATTTATAGGACTGGGCAATCATTTATAGGACTGGGCAATCATTTACAGGACTGGGCAATCATTTATAGGACTGGGCAATCATTTACAGGACTGGGCAATCATTTACAGAACTGGGCAATCATTTATAGGACTGGGCAATCATTTATAGAACTGGGCAATCATTTATAGGACTGGGCAATCATTTATAGGACTGGACAATCATTTATAGAACTGGGCAATCATTTATAGGACTGGGCAATCATTTATAGGACTGGACAATCATTTACAGAACTGGACTGGGCAATCATTTACAGAACTGGACAATCATTTACAGAACTGGGCAATCATTTATAGGACTGGGCAATCATTTACAGAACTGGGCAATCATTTACAGGACTGGGCAATCATTTACAGAACTGGGCAATCATTTACAGGACTGGGCAATCAATCATTTATAGGACTGGGCAATCATTTATAGGACTGGGCAATCATTTACAGGACTGGGCAATCATTTATAGGACTGGGCAATCATTTACAGAACTGGGCAATCATTTACAGAACTGGGCAATCATTTATAGGACTGGGCAATCATTTATAGGACTGGGCAATCATTTATAGGACTGGACAATCATTTATAGGACTGGGCAATCATTTACAGAACTGGACTGGGCAATCATTTACAGAACTGGGCAATCATTTACAGGACTGGGCAATCATTTACAGGACTGGGCAATCATTTACAGGACTGGGCAATCATTTACAGAACTGGGCAATCATTTACAGGACTGGGCAATCATTTACAGGACTGGGCAATCATTTACAGGACTGGGCAGTGTCGGGTGGGGGATGATTGATGTCACGTACCGGGTACACTGGCTGTGTTTTGGTGGTGATATGGTGTCAGCCTGTAGGCCGGCATAGAACACACACACACACACACACACACACACACACACACACCCCTACTCTCGCTCACACACACATACACACATTCTCTCTCTCTGTGTCTCCCTCTCTCACATACACAGGCACGCGCGCACGCACACACACACACACACACACACACACACACACACACACACGGACACGGACACATACACTGACACCTCTCTTCTCACCCCTTCCTCTCCATGTCCACCTCTGTGGCACATAGAGACAGACAGTTCACAGGTACGGCTGCACAGTGCTGGCCCGTGCAGACACCTGAGCATCATCTCTTCATCATTCTCCGACTGTCTTGTTCAGTCCTTTCGTGGTTTGTGGGCTTATTTCATTCCCACATGTATGACCTATGATTATGATGACTGGCAGATCGAACCACCTTGTTACCTTTGTTTCACCCCCTCCCCCACCAGTACCTCCGTTATTTCTTCAGAGAGAAATAGATTATCTACTGAGATCGATCGCAAGAGCAGGTTTTTAAGTATTCTTTTGATAGATAGGAAAAGACACACACACACACACACACACACACACACACACACACACACACACACACACACACAGAGAGAGAGAGAGAGAGAGAGAGAGTGATAGTTTTATAATAGAGTGAAACTGAGGACAACCTGTAAACTCCCTGAGGGACACGGCCTTTTAGACCAGAGTCAAGACTGCATCATCTCTGACATCAACGATCGGTGACCTCCGAAATACACAGAAAAGTGTTCACCCTTTCCTAAAGTCGATCCCAAATTGAAGTTCATTAACTTGTCCAAGTAGTATAACATTTTAAAAACGCCATCATTCGGAATCGACCCCCCCGCTATTGTCACAGCAATGACCTTTCCAGATTCAAGTCTCCACCTCATTTTCAACACACAACAGCCAACTACAGCTTCGAAGTTTCGGTTGATCGTAATTATATAACTGTATATCATCAAGACTGCTTTTTTTAAAGGTATAATTTTACTTGTTTGCAGTTTATGTGTTTATAGGATGTTGTTATCCAGAGAAACATTCCTGTTTTGTAGACTGGGTGCGTTCAGGAGGTTCAAAACAAAGGGGTTATATACAAAGGCAGTGCTATTCTTTGTCTCATTGTTGTTGTTCAAACTTCTTTCGCCACGCTCTCAGTGCTTTTTTTTTCTGATAACACATGCTTCTCTCTCTTTTCTTCTCTCTCTCTTTCTCCTCCCCTCCTCTCTCTCTGTTCCCTTCTATCTGTCTCTACCCCCCCCCCCCCCCCGTCTCTTTTTCTCTCTCTGTCTCTTTACCTCTCCCCTGTCTCTCCCTCCCGTCTTTCTCCCTGTCTCTCCCTCCCGTCTTTCTCCCTGTCTCTCTCTCCCCTCTCCCTCCCCTCTTTCTCCCTGTCTCTCCCTCCCCTCTTTCTCCCTGTCTCTCTCCTCTTCTCCTGTCTCTCCCTCCTCTTTCTCCCTGTCTCTCCCTATCCTCTTTCTCCCTGTCTCTCCCTATCCTCTTTCTCCCTGTCTCTCTCTCCCCTGTCTCTCCCTCCCCCCTCTCTCCCTATCCTCTTTCTCCCTGTCTCTCCCTCCCGTCTTTCTCCCTGTCTCTCCCTCCCCTCTTTCTCCCTGTCTCTCCCTCCCCTCTTTCTCCCTGTCTCTCCCTCCCCTCTTTCTCCCTCCCCTCTTTCTCCCTGTCTCTCCCTCCCGTCTTTCTCCCTGTCTCTCCCTCCCCTCTTTCTCCCTGTCTCTCCCTCCCCCCTCTCTCCCTCCCGTCTTTCTCCCTGTCTCTCCCTCCCGTCTTTCTCCCTGTCTCTCCCTATCCTTTTCTGTCTCTCCCTCCCCCCTCTCTCCCTCCCCTCTTTCTCCCTGTCTCTCCCTCCCCTCTTTCTCCCTGTCTCTCCCTCCCCCCTCTCTCCCTCCCGTCTTTCTCCCTGTCTCTCCCTCCCCTCTTTCTCCCTGTCTCTCCCTCCCCTCTTTCTCCCTGTCTCTCCCTCCCCTCTTTCTCCCTGTCTCTCCCTCCCCTCTTTCTCCCTGTCTCTCCCTCCCCTCTTTCTCCCTGTCTCTCCAGTCACCCTGTCTTTCTCTACAAGTGACCAGCAGGACTACAGAGGTCAGCACACAATCTGATACTCAGTGCCATCACAGACCACACACGTTCCCCACCACCACCACCCCCACCCCAGTACCATCACAGACCACACACGTTCCCCACCACCGCCACCCCCACCCCCACCAACCACACCGCAGACACATCACAAGTCAACGCAGCGCACAGCGGGCGACATGACAGACGATTGGAGTTACCATGGAAACCAGGTGTTCCCGCGACTCCGCCGAGAGAGAGAGAGAGAGAGAGAACACGCGACAAGTTGGCAATGCCAGACTTTCTGCCAGCCACAACCCCAAGTCAGTGAATGCACTCAAAGCTGCGAATGATCGACGTCTCCCGTTTCAGGATATTGTCCCGAAATGGGACATTGACACAGGGACATGTATGAAGAGGTTGAGAACACTATGGCCCCCCGTGGTGTTGCTGAGAGTTGTTGCGTGAGATTTCCTTTCTGTTCAGTCCGTGACTGACAGATGACCCTCGACGGATCTGCACGGGGGAAGTTTTCTGTCAAAGGACGTCGGGTGAACAATGTGTGTGTACTACTGTGTGTGTGAAAGAGAGACTTGGTTGGTGCTGTTCGGTTTATACAACTTGCGGAGTGTGAAGGAGAAAAAAACAGTCAGTGGGAGAAAAAAAACAATCAGTGGTGTGTTGTGGAGGAACTTCTTGTATCACTTCTAGGGATTTCGTTTATTTGTTGATTCATTAATCTATGTATTCATTTATTCACCTACCTATCTATCTGTCTATCTCTTTGTTTACCGTTTTGGACTCAATTTGATTTACAGCGTTTCGCCAAGGACTTTTTTTTTTTTTAACCCAGCATTCATCGGACGTGTTTGATATTTATTGTCGCGAAACTTTCATTCAAAACGATTCACTCGACTTTTCACGGGACTGACCTTGATAGACCAAAACTTTGCCACACAGCACACATACCTGCAGGATTGTGGTGAACACTTGTGTCGTACAGCGCCCCCATGACTCTTACCGGAGCTAAGGGAGAGCAGTCCTTCGCATTGTTCTCGTGTGTACACACACATTTCGTCCATGTCGCTTTACACTTCGGTTTAAGTATTTCAAGGTGTTCGTTCATTTTTTTCCTTCTCGCTCTCTCTCTCTCTCTCTTTGATACAGATATGGAATTAACTGCAAACTGTGCGCATTTTTATTTTGAAAAGAATGACTTTGACCTGGGTAACAAAAACGGGCTTATGTTGCCAGCTTCATTGCAGGTTTAGGATGGAGTTCCCAATCACAAACACAACGGATGTGCTACGTGGACAAGGAAAATTACCAAGAGATGATTTTACTGGAGTTGGTGAATCAGATTGGAATTAAGGTATGGTGTCATTACATCCAATCCACATGTTTTGTATGTTTGTCTCTGTCTGTCTGTCTGTGTGACTCTCTTTCTCTTCTTCCCAAATTTTCTTTCTAACCAGGTGTGTGTGTGTGTGTGTGTGTGTGTGTGTGTGTGTGTGTTCATCGCTCTCTCTGTGACGGTCTGTCTGTCTCTCTCCCTCTCCCAAGTTAACAGATGTTGATGATGTAAGTAACTGCCAGTCTATTTGCCACACTCGATGGTGTCGAGCATTTGATGATTATTTCTTCTTTTAAAGATAGGCCTAACGTCCTTGAGTATTCTTTAACAAGCTTACATAGCTGTGCCCATACGAACGAAAAGCGATTTCATATCTTGATCATGGAAATTAAACTGACATAAAACCTGGCCTGAACTAATCACTTTCTTACAAGTGCATGCTGAATATGTTCTTGTTTCCATAACCCACCGAACGCTGACATGGATTACAGGATCTTCATTGTGCGTAGCCTATTATTTTGATCTTCTTCGTGTGAAAAGGACATTCACACAAAGACGATTGAGGCACTAGCAGGTCTGCACATGATGAATCACGTTGACCTGGGAGATCAGAAAGAAAAATAAATCTCCACCCTTAACCCGCCAGGTAGGCGAAAACCGGGGATCGACCACAGGAAACTCGGGGTGAGAACCAAAGCTCTAACCATTCGGCCACCGGCGCACCCTTCGGAACGGCTTTGGAACGTTCTGCAGAAAGTCAATTCCTCTGGCCTTCACTGTCCTCCATCCCTGTTGTGGGGTGGGACGTCAGTGTTGAATGGAGGACACAGGATCGATGCTGTCTTCTGCACGATGCAGTTCCCTGTTGTGGTGTTCCGTGTTGTCAGGAAGACGTGGCGTCACCGCTTGCGTCAACAGTCCACATCACGTCACTTCACAGCCGTAAGGCTGGAAGGCGAATTTAGGGATTTGAATACAATTCTCTGTCTTTGTCTTCCCCACACTCCCCCAATTTTTGAGAGAGAGAGAGTGAATAGAACAGAATAGAATAGAATACTTTTTATTGTCATAAAACCTTAAAGTTTATAAGACACAATGAAACAAGAACATGAGCATATTAAGAAGAGAATATTAAGTGTGTGTGTGTGTGTGTGTGTGTGTGTGTTTCTCTTTCTCTGTCTCTCTGTGTGTCTGTCTGTCGGTCTCTCTCTGTGTCTGTCTGTCTGTCTCTCATTATCTACCTCTCTCTGTCTCTGTCTGTCTGTCTGTCTGTCTCTCTCTCTCTCTCTCTCTCTCTCATTATCTACCTCTCTCTGCGTCTCTGGTAAACTGATTTGTTCCCATTGATCGTAAATGTCCATTAGGCCTAATTGTTCTGACGCTCTACTCGAAAGTCTTCAATCTTGTTAACTACCTTCCCACCTGACTTATCGGATTGCCTATCTTTGTCTCTTCCGTGTTATTTTATCTCTTTTTTTTATATCTTTTTTTGTTTTTTGTTTTTGGTATAAGTCTTTACATTGATTTTTTTTTTTAGCCTTCCCTTTGATTGCAGTATTTTCACTGCGTGACTTCTTCCTGTGCCTCATGTCTGTCTGTCTGTGACTTCTTCCTGTGCCTCATGTCTGTCTGTCTGTGACTTCTTCCTGTGCCTCATGTCTGTGACTTCTTCCTGTGCCTCATGTCTGTCTGTGACTTCTTCCTGTGCCTCATGTCTGTGACTTCTTCCTGTGCCTCATGTCTGTGACTTCTTCCTGTGCCTCATGTCTGTCTGTGACTTCTTCCTGTGCCTCATGTCTGTCTGTCTGTGACTTCTTCCTGTGCCTCATGTCTGTGACTTCTTCCTGTGCCTCATGTCTGTCTGTCTGTGACTTCTTCCTGTGCCTCATGTCTGTCTGTCTGTGACTTCTTCCTGTGCCTCATGTCTGTCTGTCTGTGACTTCTTCCTGTGCCTCATGTCTGTCTGTGACTTCTTCCTGTGCCTCATGTCTGTCTGTGACTTCTTCCTGTGCCTCATGTCTGTCTGTCTGTGACTTCTTCCTGTGCCTCATGTCTGTGACTTCTTCCTGTGCCTCATGTCTGTCTGTCTGTGACTTCTTCCTGTGCCTCATGTCTGTCTGTCTGTGACTTCTTCCTGTGCTTCATGTCTGTCTGTGACTTCTTCCTGTGCCTCATGTCTGTCTGTCTGTGACTTCTTCCTGTGCCTCATGTCTGTGACTTCTTCCTGTGCCTCATGTCTGTGACTTCTTCCTGTGCCTCATGTCTGTCTGTCTGTGACTTCTTCCTGTGCCTCATGTCTGTCTGTCTGTGACTTCTTCCTGTGCCTCATGTCTGTCTGTCTGTGACTTCTTCCTGTGCCTCATGTCTGTCTGTCTGTGACTTCTTCCTGTGCCTCATGTCTGTCTGTGACTTTTTCCTGTGCCTCATGTCTGTGACTTCTTCCTGTGCCTCATGTCTGTGACTTCTTCCTGTGCCTCATGTCTGTGACTTCTTCCTGTGCCTCATGTCTGTCTGTCTGTGACTTCTTCCTGTGCCTCATGTCTGTGACTTCTTCCTGTGCCTCATGTCTGTCTGTCTGTGACTTCTTCCTGTGCCTCATGTCTGTGACTTCTTCCTGTGCCTCATGTCTGTGACTTCTTCCTGTGCCTCATGTCTGTGACTTCTTCCTGTGCCTCATGTCTGTCTGTGACTTCTTCCTGTGCCTCATGTCTGTCTGTGACTTTTTCCTGTGCCTCATGTCTGTGACTTTTTCCTGTGCCTCGTGTCTGTCTGTGACTTCTTCCTGTGCCTCATGTCTGTCTGTGACTTCTTCCTCTGCCTCATGTCTGTCTGTCTGTGACTTCTTCCTGTGCCTCATGTCTGTGACTTCTTCCTGTGCCTCATGTCTGTCTGTGACTTCTTCCTGTGCCTCATGTCTGTCTGTCTGTGACTTCTTCCTGTGCCTCATGTCTGTCTGTCTGTGACTTCTTCCTGTGCCTCATGTCTGTCTGTCTGTGACTTCTTCCTGTGCCTCATGTCTGTGACTTCTTCCTGTGCCTCATGTCTGTGACTTTTTCCTGTGCCTCATGTCTCTCTGTGACTTCTTCCTGTGCCTCATGTCTGTCTGTCTGTGACTTCTTCCTGTGCCTCATGTCTGTGACTTCTTCCTGTGCCTCATGTCTGTGACTTCTTCCTGTGCCTAAATGTCTCTCTGTGACTTCTTCCTGTGCCTCATGTCTGTGACTTCTTCCTGTGCCTAAATGTCTCTCTGTGACTTCTTCCTGTGCCTCATGTCTGTGACTTCTTCTTTTGCCTCATGTCTGTCTGTCTGTGGCTTCTTATTGTGCCTCTTGTTTGTCTGTGACTTCTTCTTTTGCCTCATGTCTGTCTGTCTGTCTGTCTGTCTGTGACTTCTTATTGTGCCTCATGTCTGTGACGTCTTCCTGTGCCTCATGTCTGTCTGTCTGTGATTTCTTCCTGTGCCTCATGTCTGTCTGTGACTTCTTCCTGTGCCTCATGTCTGTCTGTGACCTTCCTGTGCCTCATGTCTGTCTGTGACCTTCCTGTGCCTCATGTCTGTCTGTGATTTCTTCCTGTGCCTCATGTCTGTCCGTGACTTCTTCCTGTGCCTCATGTCTGTCCGTGACTTCTTCCTGTGCCTCATGTCTGTCTGTCTGTGACTTCTTCCTGTGCCTCATGTCTGTCTGTCTGTGACGTCTTCCTGTGCCTCATGTCTGTCCGTGATTTCTTCCTGTGCCTCATGTCTGTCCGTGACTTCTTCCTGTGCCTCATGTCTGTCCGTGACTTCTTCCTGTGCCTCATGTCTGTCCGTGACTTCTTCCTGTGCCTCATGTCTGTCTGTGACTTCTTCCTGTGCCTCATGTCTGTCTGTCTGTGACTTCTTCCTGTGCCTCATGTCTGTCTGTGACTTCTTCCTGTGCCTCATGTCTGTCTGTGACTTCTTCCTGTGCCTCATGTCTGTCTGTCTGTGACTTCTTCCTGTGCCTCATGTCTGTCTTTTGTCGTTCTTCTGTCCATCTGCCTGTCTGTCTGCATGTCTGTCTCTCTATGACGGGTTGTCTTTGACCACATCTGTCTCCCCCCAAACATTATTCTTTTATTGTAATATACAGAGGTGTGTGTGTGTGTGTGTGTGTGTGTGTGTGTGTGTGTGTGTGTGTGTGTGTGTGTGTGTGTGTGTATGCGCACGCTTGTGCTGCTGTATGTGTGTGTGCACATGTGAACACGCACCCGCATGTAGGTGAACACACATGCACGAACGAACGAACGTGTAAAAACTTTCTTTTTTTTCCCTTAAAATTTTTTTTTTTTTTTTACATTTTTATTAGACAGCCTTTTAAGAAGTGCTAGCACCCTTCCCGACGCAGTGTTTCCAACCAAGGTGCACCAGTCAGGTGAGTGGGAAATGTCGGGAAGTAAGGCCGGAGCTGTGTGTTGGGAGCCACGCCCGTGTCATTAAAGTCGCTCTCAGTGCTGTGCTGCCTGCAGGATATTTTCACTTCATGGCCCCAGGTCGATTTTCTTCTTCTTTATCTTCTTCTTCTTCTTCCTCGGTTTCTTGATTTGTGTATGAAGGGCTGATTTATAGGGATATGATACAGAAAAAGATCTTTATAGCTGTGTGTGTGTGTGTGTGTGTGTGTGTGTGTGTGTGTGTGTGTGTGTGTGTGTGTGTGTGTGTGTGTGTGTTTCGGTCGGTCTGTTTTCTCTCTTTCTCTCAGTCTCACCCCTCCCCTCTCTCTCTGTCTCTCATTGTTAAAAGATGAACTGATATATAATTATCTCTCTCCCTCTCTCTGTGTGTGTGTGTGTGTGTGCGTGTGTCGTGTGTGTGTGTGTGTGTGTGTGTGTCGGTCGGTCTGTTTTTCTCTCTTTCTCTCAGTCTCCCCCCTCACCTTCCCTCTCTGTCTCATTGTTAAAAGATGAACTGATATATAATTCTCTCTCTCTCTCTCTCCCTCTCCCTCTCTCTCTCTCTCTCTCTCTGTGAGGGAAGGAGGGACAGACAGAGGAACATATGAAAACTGTAATAAAAGGGAGAGAGAAAAAAATGCAGACCGAAAGAGAAGTGAAGGACAGGGCGAGAGAGAAAGAGAGGAAGGGAGAGAGAGAGAAGGACAGGGCGAGAGAGAAAGAGAGGAAGGGAGAGAGAGAAGTGAAGGACAGGGCGAGAGAGAAAGAGAGGAAGGGAGAGAGAGAAGTGAAGGACAGGGCGAGAGAGAAAGAGAGGAAGGGAGAGAGAGAAGTGAAGGACAGGGCGAGAGAGAAAGAGAGGAAGGGAGAGAGAGAAGTGAAGGACAGGGCGAGAGAGAAAGAGAGGAAGGGAGAGAGAGAAGTGAAGGACAGGGCGAGAGAGAAAGAGAGGAAGGGAGAGAGAGAAGTGAAGGACAGGGCGAGAGAGAAAGAGAGGAAGGGAGAGAGAGAAGTGAAGGACAGGGCGAGAGAGAAAGAGAGGAAGAGAGAGAGAGAAGGACAGGGCGAGAGAGAAAGAGAGGAAGAGAGAGAGAGAAGTGAAGGACAGGGCGAGAGAGAAAGAGAGGAAGGGAGAGAGAGAGAAGGACAGGGCGAGAGAGAAAGAGAGGAAGGGAGAGAGAGAAGTGAAGGACAGGGCG